>NW_028277165.1:30623157-30936052 GCF_051122295.1 Plectrocnemia conspersa
ATGTAATCAAAAATACATATTTTCGTAAGATTTATTGTACTGTTAAGATTAGTAGTTCAAAAGTATATGTGTTAATTTCTTAGAAACGATTTAATTTTATTTTGATCGATTATGTCAGTTAGGTAATTTATTTATACGTCAAATAAAAAATGTATTTATAATAGATATTAAAAATGACATTTATTTTTATAATTAATTTGTTATCTATTATTAAAAAATGATATATATCGTTTTAAATTGAAATTTTGTGTTTATCATATATAAATTATTAATATATGATAAACACAAAAATACAATGTTTCTCAAATACCAAAATAAATAACCAATGTTAAAAATGTATAAAATATAAATTGCATGCGTACGATAATATAAAATAAAATAAAAAAGAATGAGTCGTGATTTCGATTTAATATAATTATGGTGAAAATATTACGCTACGCGGTTAAACATTGCGCGGTTAAACAAATTGTTTTTATATTTAAGAAAAGTAGCAATTTATAAAAAATTGATATAAAAAATTCATATATTTTTTTTAATATCGCATTTTAATTTATTACGTTTTTAATAGTTGCGACATATTTTCGAAAATCATATTTTATGCAAAATATTTTAATTAGGAATTAAAAATATTTACTCATAATATTTACTTGATAATTAGTCGTGTTTTCTTTGCTGCTCAGTGTTGCCATGTAGCGAATTTCCAATTCAGGTCCAAAGCAATAAAATAGTGCTATCGCGGCGAAAACGCTCGATCATCAAGCGTTTGTATTAAGACTTTTCATGACAATATTACGAATGAAAATCGAATAAAGCACGTTTCAAGAGTGCAAAAAACAATTATCCCGTCTCAGAAGTCAAAAATCCACGTCAAAAGCAATAAAATCGTGCCGTCGCCGTAGCAGTGGGAACGCTCGTTTCGCTCGTTCCCACTGCGACGGCGCCGACACGATTATATTGTTTTTGACTTGAATTTTTCACTTCTGAGTAATGATAATTGTTTTTGCGCTCTCCTATTGACCAAAATTCGGTTTGAATACACTTTGATTAATCCTCTTACACTTATTAGTTATTACAATTACATCGTCTAGTAATACCTATCTTTAGTTGGTAAAAAAAAAAATAATATTGCATTATTTTCCAATGAAGTTTTTTTTAAAAGACATAAATTTTGCGCGATTTTTTCAAATACTTTTTTTTAAATATAATTATTGAGACTTACTTATTAGTAATATTTATTACCAATATTTAGTGAAGCATATTCCATGAACTATATATTTGGCTAAAATATGTCTTAATGAAGATAAACATGTACAACTGTATGTAATACCTGCTTTTGTATTCACTTCGCCAGCCATCCCTAACATAAAAATATTTTTTTTACATAATATGACACATGTTATACATAAGTTATATACATGATAAATTTCGATAGAATATATCTAAAGGTATTTAAATAATATGATTTAATATACGTATCGGATACATGCCTTACAATTTTACTATTCCGTTTATTGAAATGTTAAGTGTTCACATCATAAAAGCACTAAATCGACCACAGTGCGGCGGCGTCTTTAAATCTATTTGCGCCCCGGGCTACTGGACGTCGTCTTACGTGGGACTTGGGTCTTTTTTCGACGAAACTCCTCATTTTGACCACCAGTGACGAGTCCCTGACGTTCCCGGACCGGTCCTGACGTCAGATATTCACAAATACACCGCGATTCAATGCCAGATACTGAGCCCAGTGTCGTCAAGGAGACCGCCGAATAATTATACCTAATTAATTATCGTAGCCGACGTAGTCGTAGTAGATTTAGTGTGGCCGACCAAATTGAATTTAACACAATAATAGTTTTGTGGCGAGCAAATAATACAAAAGGTTAATTTCTAGAAGAATTTTCTGACAGATACACTGCATCATTTTCATATTTAATTGCAAATTTTATAATGAAAAATGAACTGACGAGTTATTATTATAAAGATTACACACTATTATAAAGATCATTAATTAAGCAGTCCTATTGACAGTGGCATTCGTTGCAAGAGCAAATATATTGTTTCTAGTGTACATCTTTACACTAGAAACAAGGGGCTGAGTTTTTATTATCGCAGTAATGGGTGTTTGTGGTTATTGTGAAATACTGGGTGTCCTGCACGATTTCTATATATATTGTTACAGTCAAACTCTCTTCTGCTTTTTAAGACCCACATAATATCATTTTCGTGACATCTCATTTCATTATGATGACAACCCTATTGTCGCCTCTTGAATTTTGGCAAAAACTCAGGTACAATAATTAAAAAAAAGTTAAATACCTCGTAAATATATTTTTAGATCATTTCTGCAGCATCCATTTGTCCCACCGTAGAATGCTATGGAATACTGCTGCTAAATTGCCAAATACGTTCGTATATAATATAATAATTTTACGCTGAAAGCATAAGGGAAACGAATTGATTTTCATATTATTGGTTTGAAGTGGAGTTGGGTATATTGCAAAAATTTGGCACGCTATTGTTGGCATCCAAAGACCGTCTTGAAACGTTAAATCACCTTTAATTATTGTACAATTTAACCGGTAATTTTAACAGCTAAATAATGATCAATAAAGACTACTTTGCAGTGCAGGGGTTTTAAGACTTGTAATATTGCCAAACATCTTGAAAATGCAGAGCTTAAAATAAAATAGAGTTGATTAATAAATTCATAAAATATAATAAAATATTTTAATAAATTTTATTTAATTTTAAAACTGAAACTATGACTTTTAGAAGCGCTGCCATGTGCTTTCAGTATTTTAAGAGCATTAGAAAGGGTTAACATAAATTATAAATCATTTTTAGCGATGACGGAGCTATTCGCCACCTTGTCGCGTCTTTGGCTACCAATATGTAGATAAGAAATCACATCTTCCTTCCATTATCAACTCAAATTGTCCTATAAATAAGGGCGGCATCTAACGGGTCTTTATCCAGCTATTAATGAATTTGTATTACATATCTACATAACAAAACAAGCAACACTTTACAACTGCTTTGGTTGTTTAATAACCGCCGGTGGTCGCGAGACATTCTAGATTTTTAAACTTCGTTTTAATTGTTTTCCCGATTTCTTTTATAAAAATGTCTGTTTGCTTCTTGAGTTATTACTTAGAATTTACTGAAAAAAAGTACATACTTAGTCGAGAAATGCTACTATAATATAATTTATAGTAAAAAAAAAACAAAAAATGCAAGATTGGTTGTTTGCATATTGCGTGAATGTACGCAGTAACGCGAGAGTGGTCGTTAAAGTTAACTTAATTGCTAGTCTTGAATAGTTTTTGACTTGTTTCTATATAGTCTTAACATTAAAACAATATATTAGACATTCTTACCTGGTTTTCATCTGCTTCTTATCTGTTAAATACAATTTTATATTGTTTAGGTACTAATAAGATATTAATAAATAAAGATAACTATGCGTTACACTAGCCTGAATTTTAAAGATTATATTACATTTGAATAAAACCGTCGATTAATTTTTAGCGAAAGCTCAAATAAAATACATTTAACACTAGTATATATTAGCTATCTAATTAAAATTTATAAAATAAATATTATAAAATTAAAACTAGTATTTATATTTTCACTTTAAGCAAAACACAAACAATCATCTACGTGATTTTTATTTATTATTATTCTGTATTTATATAAAGTTTGAAGATAAATATCATTTTGATAAGAACATTGATCTAAATTAAAAACTTTTCATATACTATAACATTTGTATATCAAAAGTTTTGAACTGTAATTCTCAAATACTCGCGTCGATTGTAAATGGCTTTGGGATAGTTCGAGTCAAAATATTATTTTGATTAGGATTTAATGTTAAGAGTTCGGAAACTTATATTGGATAAAACAGTTCCAGTGATTTGCAGTTGATTAGATTTCATATTATGTTATTGCGCTGTATCAATGCGTGGTAACCACATTTACTAAAGGTAAAATTCTAAATTGCTATTTAGTTATTACAGGTAATATTTTGACCGTACAGATATATGTAAATTGATTTTTCATGCCTTGGATATTTTAATGATTTAAGTGGCTACATGGATATCTTGGTGTACACATATAGACCTAAGTCTGTGTAGATTTGGTGAGCTTTACTGGTTGTGAGTTTAAGATCTGAGAGTGAAATGAGTGAGTGCTTAATAAAATATTACTTTGGATCAACTAATTTTGTTATGTATATATATTTGTTCTAAGTCGGACCTAATAACTCAGAGTTCGGTTGTTTTGCATCCAATGCACCCCTCCTCTAGCCGGACCTGAAAACGTGAGTTAAAAAACAGCTGTAAACTATGTTTTCTCATATAAATCACCGTTTCTCAATTCAAAATAAACGTTAATTAGAATCGCCATTTCATTGCCAACACTTTAAGACAGTGAGCATTTTAAATCTATTATTATACGATCGATATTTTAGTGACTTATTTTACATTAATTATTTAATCTAAAATATATAACTAAGGATGGACCTATATAGTATTTTTCAACTATATTAAAGTCAAAATTCAGCATTAAAAATAGACAACTTACATTAATTATTATATGAACTCATTTCATTATTATTGCAATAGTACAAAGAGCTTCGTTTCTTTGTAATATTATTAGTAGTGAACCATAAACATATTAAACCGTTTATCTTGATAATTGCTGGCAAATATTCAATTTTCATTGTTGTTGTTCTCTTTTATTATGCACACTATTAACGTAGAAAATAATTGCAGTATCAACACTATAACTTTCCTTAAACTGAGATGAGCCGTTGGCAACTTTATAAATATGATGCTGGGAAAGCATCTGCGAGGTATTTCCGAGAAATACTGGGTTAAACAGAGAATAGCATTGCGAAGCTCACGGAAAGACACTGTTAAATTATATTGCATTATGTGCATTCAAAATTTTAAAGCAATCTAAATCTCGCTTTCAGTTTCAATATAAATCCATATCATCGATTTAATGTTGGACTTTGTCAAAAGCTTTTTCGATAAAAATTATGCATTTTTACATTAGTGGCCATATTATTTCGTTAAAACAGTATTGAAAAATATTTGATTGTATAAATTATTTTGCCTGGTTTTTTATTTATATAAAATTAAAAAATCAAGATTTATTTAGATATTTATCACGTGAGCTATCGAAAGTTTATACATTATATTTCTGTTGTTGCATATCGTCCCAGCTGCATATGCATAGTATGATGTAAGGTAAACATTTACATCCGTGTCAAGTCTATTTTTGGTTTCGAATATCGGATGATGAGATGTCTTAGTTTCTGTTCAGTGTTACTGAATTCTCATTGACATTTCCTGATGGTTTAACCAAATTAAAAAAATATTCTGGAATTTATCGTTTATGCAACATTTTATTATTTATATAATATGTATAAAACATAATTTAACTTTATTATGAATAGTATGTATGGAAAAAATCAAAACGAAAAATAATTTTTAAATAAAAAATATAAAGTCAATATCAACCATTACTGAGCGATTGTCTCCAACAGCAGGAACAATCAAAACAAAATTAAGAACCAATTTAAAATATAAACTGCATTTTCATATTTTATTTTATATTAAATTATCAGGTATGTATTTTTTATATTATTACAATAGATGTGCAAGGGGTCGATTAGACATGCGAAAATGTCTTATCCCTCGCATCCAGAATATCATAATGTAATGACTTGAAATAATGCTTGTCAATCGGTGGTTGGTAATGAAATCGAAATATTAAAAACACGACCACTGACTAGCCAACTTTTGCTCCCCCCTAGGAAAAGCTAAAATGACGTTCCTGATTCTAGACCAAAAATTATCGAGTTATTCTTCAAATAAAATCTAAGAAAAACAATCTTGAATCTAATCCGAAAATATGTCATTTCAGTGAAGTACATTTTCACTGGAAGATATAGATTTTTACCAGTGAGAATATAATTTATTTGGCAGGTACTAGTAAATTTATATGATTTTAACTTTTAAATTGTGTTGGTGCCGTCGCAGTGGGAACACTCGTGAACGAGTGTTCTCGCTGCGACGGTGCCGACACGATTTTACTGCTATTGACATGGATTTTTGACTTTTGAGAAGAGATAATTGTTTTATACGTTCTTCTATTGGGCAAATTCGGTTTAGAGTTACTTCATTCGGTTCGGTGATTACTACATAAACCAAAATTGCGCACAGAAGTAATTTTGATTAATATAAACATAGTATATGTTTATTTAATACGTCAATATATATAAAAAAATAATTTCTGTTTATATCACAGATGCCAATATGATTTTAATTTAAAAATATGTTTTAAAAATATTTTACAATTAAATTAGTAATTTTTTGGTACTTACATTTGCTTATTATACAGAATCTTTTACTAAAAAATAAAGAAAAATATATAGCAGCTGCAATTAAAAATTAAATATATGTGGAATTTTCGTGTGCATATTAATCCGGTCACAGCTTCACTCGATTCTCACTTATTGTAATGAAAAGTTCTTATATTAACGCTACACAGGCGGAGCGATTTTATTGCATTAATAGGGATCTTCTTAAATTTTGCCAGAAAGTTGCATGTCATTTAATGAAATACCAAGAATCGTATTGAAATTTATATATAAAAAAAATTTTCCCCCCTCCTGGAAAAATCTGAAATAACATCCATGTTCTTCAGAAGCTTAGAAATTAATCTAGAAAAAAGTAACAGACTCGCATTGAATAATTCATTGTAATTATAAATCGGCCATCTTATAATTTAAAACCTTCAAAAAAGGTTGAATTTGAAATGGAGCTTAACGCTGACGTGATTGGATCTTAATTTACATATCTTCCATTCATACAAGCTTAGGGGATCATTATAAAAGGTGACGCTTGGTCACATCACCAATCACTCGACAACCACAGCAAGCTTGCTCTAGGTCGACAATCACTCATCGTCAATTGAAAACGAATCACGACTGAACTCGCTCAACAAAGACTGACGACCACTTGACAGACTCTTAAGACTGACATCTGCATTTTTAAGGTCACTCAATTCGACAACTAAGATCCACCAATCGAATATGTCGTCGTTCAACGAGAGACAGATTTAAAAAAATATAAAAAGTTGTACAACTTCATTTTTTTTATTATTTTAGTTAGACCACTAATTTATAAATGCATGAAAACATAATGTTTTCAACAGTTTCATTTTTGTGTTTTAAGTAATATTAATGCGATAAGACTACTGCTCGATAGTAAAAGACTGCTCCTATAATCAAAACAAACAAATATCACCATAGTATACAGAGTAAATATTTATTATTTTAATAGTAAACATACCATAACGCTGCTCTAACAATAGGCGAGTGTCTCATGATGTTGTACTTTGATATTTTTATATCCTGATTTTTCTTAAAAGTTTCTAGCAGTTTCCGAGCACTGAAATATGTTAAAAAATATATTAACATTTATTCTCAATACATCACTTTATAGTTGATTACCCGGTATTGGTAGCGACGGCGATGAGTGCAGATTTTTTCCCATATTTCTTGACATCGACCGATGTATATTGGCCAAGTTCACGTGCGATCTACAATATAAATTAAGAGATCAGATGCTTTCTAATGCGAGTGCCAAATCTTTTATTGTTGTAACAAACGTGTTTCTATTGAGGATACTTTTTATAATAGAATTATATAACCGCGACAATATTTAACGCGTTCAGAAAAAAAGCACTTAGTAGTGATGAAAATAACCGACTTATAAATAGCGAGTGGCCTGCACAGATTATCATCCGTCTGCTGAATGTACAATTAGTGACACTTTCGTCTAATATTTGCAAAAGCTCTGGAACGGCGCCAAGGCTTTGAAACAATAAAATAAAACAACCAATGATCAAAAATATCCTAGTATATTAAAAATCTGATTGAACAATATGAGACGTATCACCTTGAAAATTTCACGCTGAGAGATTAAGTATATATTATTAGATCATAAAAGTTCACGATCGCTATTAAATCATGAAAATGTTATATATCAACGAGCTCGGTCGTTATTTTGAAAGAAATTGCGATGACTTTGGTTAAAATTTTTTGTTATTTACATGTTTCAACAAATCAATGTTTGGATTTGGCACGCGCACAAAACTTTAAAGCATCTAGATTTTTTTTGGTATTGAGTGTTTTTTCTATGTTGTTCACTATTTTATTTTATTTTTTTATAATCTAACTCATTATTCAAAGTCGGATTTTTGTGATGAGAATGACAATATGTTAACGATCTTGTATATTTCTATTTTAACCATTTTGTTACTTGCAAAACATTTTAAACAATTTAACAATAATTCACTCTGACAAGAAAAATGTTACTTGACATGTTTAAAATAACTTAATAATAATAATGTAAATTAAATTAAACAGAAATTTAATTGTTAACAATTTTTCATAATATAGAAACTTAATTCGTTCTTAATTGTCTTGTTTTAAACTTCTAAATATATAATAAAAAAATATTAACTCACCTGTGATAAATTGATCTGCTGATTTTTAAGCAACTGTAAGTATAGATATTGAGGTCTATCTCGTGCTGGGTCATTTTTATCTAAACACTAAATGAAATAGTAAAGATTAGATCGGCATGAATATAATTTTAATATAAATTGAATACAAAGTTTTTTCTATTGAATAAATCAACAAAATTTATTCAATTGAAAATAAGCTACAATCTCTCATTAATATTAATCAAGAGTATTCAGAAGAAAATTAAATTTAATGGCACACTTGATAATCTCCAAAACTTTTTTGTGATATTTTAAAATATATCAATGGCACTTATAGAATACTAGCTGATACTTTCATTACGCTAGCGAGTGTGCGAATACCAGACCCTCAACTTTTTGGGTTTTAAATATTATTTTTGCTTCGTTCTGATTTAAAAAAAATTATTTTTAAATTTAATGGTTCAAATTAGACATTAATATTTAGGATTTTCAATGATAGACAAAATGGTTCAATCTATAAAAAACTACTTAACATTTTCAATTCATTTTAAAATAGGTTTACAACTTAACTAAATATTTCCAGAGGAAAACATTTTATATTATTTAACCAAAATGTTAAATCGTAACATATTGTATCATTTAAAAGTAGGTTTACAGTTTAAATAAATAATAATAATAAATAGCATCGGTCACATATCCGCTAAAAAATATGACTGATATTGAAAAATATTTTGTTAAACCTTACTGACGCTACAACACAATCGATCACCTATAGTTGGTGCAATGTGAGCGATTATAAGTCATTGATTGTGTTTTAGCATATTTTAGGTGTTTGAGGGCCCGTTCTAGCAGTTCTTGGTTTTATATTTATTGCGAAGGTACAATATAAGGTGACCAGATGTCCCATTTGTTTTTTCGTTGAGCACGATTTTTTCTTAGTTAGTTAGTTATTAAAAATTTTGAGAGCGTCTGTTGTCAAGTTTAAGCTAATTTAGAAGTACATTAGTTTGCTCCGACTAAATATCCTGAATTTGGCTGTTCTGTTAAAAAATCATACTGAAAAAATATATAACGTAGAGATTTTACTTTGACACATTGAAACAAAAAAGATATTTTGGCTATCAATTATTCCAGTTATACAATTACGTTTTTAAAATATTCTAAAATGATATATTTAAGATAAAATCCAAGAAATAATACTAATGTCTGGTCAATATTGGTTGAGATATTGTGAGTTGTCGCTCGGAACGAAACGACGGACGTGATTATTTTTCTATGCAATATTGAGGTTTATTTCTCTCGTTTATATAACATTTTATTTATTACCCTTAATATTATCATTATAGGGCTCAACACTAATATGAAAAAGCGCAAGTAACCGTCGTCTTAGGACAATAGTCGATTAAAATATTTGCACCCTTGCAAAAATATTATATCATATCAATGTTTTCTGTGTGAATATTGTGTTTAGGTTTAAATTATTGTGCGTAATTATTTACATCCTCCAAATTTCATAAAAAAATGTGCCGTTAGTTCTTGTTCATGCAATGTTTTTAACATTGGTTGTTCTTGTTTTTTACCGAAACAATTGTATTTCTTGTTTAAAACCTCTCAATTATATCACACATACTTGTCATGTTTAAAACCTCTCAATTATATCACACACATAATAAACAGTGCCTTGCATAAAACAAAGTTTTTCTTATTCTTGATTTTTGTGGTCATTGTAAAGCACACAATGGTTTTGCTTATAAAAAGCCACCCGGAAGACAAACTCATGCTTTATTAGATTAAAGCGTACATTAGAGAGGCGGATTTTGACAATATAGTCTAATTGGTATAAATAAGCCTTTTACCTATACATACATCCAAGCTTCTGCAAGAGAACACATAAACAGATTGACACTAGAGAAACTCAATTCGATATACTCACACATTTTAATTAAAAATAAAATTTTAGAGCGCCACCCGGGAGTCATAATTATTCTTTATTAGAAGGGGCGTAAATTAGAGAGGTGGAGTTTAACAATTCGGCTAAATTGGTTTAAATAAAAATCTTTTCAAGATCAAAAATTTGCATTGAGGGAGAGATAGAGAGAAGGATCAACAAATTTTTTTCAAAAACTTTGCTACTTCTAATACTTGGGATTACTCTATATTGGACTTGAGTGCTTGCTACAATCTGGTTCCTTTCACATTTGCACTGCCGTCCAATACCAACGCCTTAATTACAGTTATATTATATATTAATATACATATATATATAATAACTTCTGGAATAAAATTTCATTATTTTATTTTTGTATAAAATGTTCTTTCAACTCTTCATTTCAAGTAACAGAGATCGTAGTTTATTAAACAAACTAAGTCTGATTTATTAATATTATTATAAATTATTTACCAAATAAGGCTGGGCTCCTCTGCTCAAATATATGTTGTTGCAATATTTTTTAGCAGCGGATAATAATTTGGTCAACGATAATACTCCTATTGCTTGCATATTTAAACAGGCTAACCAATGAGATGTTCGCAAGAAGCAGAAACCTAATTAAATGCAAATAGTAAGTCTACTATAAAGTTGTACATCAGTTCGATTATATTACCGGTTGAATAAGAATCCCATCCAGCGTTGTGAAACCATGGAGTTGAATCAAAATTTTCTCTCATTTTTATACAAGGCGTTCCTAGTTGGATGTGCTTTCCTTTATCAGATTTAGTATAAAAGTTGTATATACTGAAATAAACTACGTTTTAAAATATATGTAACGTTAATAGTATCAAATTAAATAAATAAAAAAATACTTTTCAAGGGATGAGTTGTCGCTACATGGCTCCGTTTTCATGTTTTTTACTAAATATTTCATATCGTTGAACATTATTTTTGTGTCATAGATAATAGGGAACATTTTGTTCAGAAGATTCTTAAAAGAATCGTATCTCATTGGTAAAGGTTCTATAAACTGGTTAAAGATTATCGTCAAATCCAATAAGGCATTGTGAAACACTAAAGGTTTCTTCACTTCTTCTAAAAGATTAATCATGTTTGTAAAACCAGATGTGTATTTCAATATATCCCTGTGTACATTCTTTTGATTTTCTAATACATCACATATGTAATCTTTCTCTAAAATAATCTGAAACATTAAGAAAAAAAAGTTAAAATTTACATGATATAATTTGTATTAAATGACATTAAAATTGCACATACTTCACAGCCGGTAATTGTTATTTTGAGCTTTGGATATATTTTGTTAATCTTGTGTACAAAATTTACTAACGAAGGTCCGCTTTCTTGTATTGTGATTGTCCTCTCAGTTGATGTGTTCATCCAACTAAAATATATGAACAAGTTTAGTTTAATGAAAATAATGATTAATGAACAATTTCAATTATACTTTTGAACTTTCTTCATCATATTTAATAGCGTCTCTACATAATCAAACGATCCATCGCTATCGACATTCAATTCTGCAAGATTTTTCTTAAAATTGAATTGTTCTTCTCTGTTTAAATACTGTATGCCTTCATAGGCAAACTGAAATTATATTTTTATTATTTTTTATTAATCTTGAATTGTTATATTATTTGTATAAAATAATTTTATACCTTGTTGAAATCGAATCTGTTGTTTTTAAAAAAGTTAAAAACTGATCCTTCAAACGTACAAAACTGTTGAACGCTACCGATCGTCTGAGGGCAAATGTGAAACGTATATGTCGAAGAGGTATATGTATTTGTTTCCTGGTCATATTGAAAAGCTGATAAGCCGACTTGCGTTGCAATGATTCCCTTTATTTCTCTTCTTAATTTCGAATAGCGCTCACATGCAGAATCAAACAAACTAAAAATTAAAAAAAATAACAATAAAAAATATTATGAAATATAACCTCAAACGCACCTGTGTTTTACGTCAGGGTTCGAACTTAAACCGGTAAGTTCTAAGTCTATTGCTACAAATGCACTATTACGAATAGCAGATTCTATATCTGGCCATAACTTCCAAAACTCGTTTCTTCCGACTTCAACCATGTTGACGTTTAGACATGACAGTTTTATCTATGCGCTAGTGATGCGTAGAAAGATTTTTGTTACAATTGTAACGCTACTTAGTAACTAAAATATAAATTTCAATACTAAATTAATAATTTTCAAACATTAATTAGAATATTAAAAATTTAATATTTCGTATAAATTCGCTGTTTTACAATTATTGAATTTATTTATTTTTTCAGTTTGGGGTAATACCGAACAAAAGCATGAAACGTCCATAAGCAGGACCGAGCCTAATCAGCGAGCGACTGATTTTAGGGGCAGCCAAACGAACCAAAAAAATAATAAAAGTTACAATATGTAATATTTCAAATTATTTACAGTAAATATTTCAGATAATTGCTTATTGGTTATATATATTTAAAATCTTATCTCGCGTAAGAAGCAGATATAATTTTGTCCCATCAACGTTGAGTCTGATTTGTTCTAATAAAGTACTATTTTTTTTATGTGAAAGAAATGTCGCAGATGGTTTGCTCTGGCTGTCCCAAAATTGTTTTTTTCAAAACAGGCTCTAAATTTGTGATAATTTTTTTAAAGTTCACAAATTTGCCCCTTTTTTCATGATTTTAAGCTCTGAAAGCTAAAAATTTGGGGACGTAATTTATTTTTTACACAGTGCCTCTCAGTTTTTAGGGTTTTAAGCGCAAAAAGCTGAAAATTTGTAGACTTTCGTCAAAAAGGCAGCCGAAACGAAACGAGTGTGATTTTGCAGCCAGAAATAGACGCCGGAAAGCTGGTAACAATTTATTTAGTATTATATACATACATCGAAACAAAGGATTGTAGAAGTGGAAGGTCCTTGGGCCCACGTCCTCCTTCCGCGGTCGCATCAGGCTCAGGAGTTTCGGCCCATGAGCGACCGGAAATTACCTAGCCTGGCTTTCGCGACTGCATACTGCGCATACAGGCGCTAGGTCAGGCCTCCTTCCTAGGTCGTCACGAGAACGACATGGACGGATAGATCGTCGCGATTTAGCTGATGATGGTCTCCGGCATCACTATCCTTTTTGGAGACGGAAAGGATTGTAGAAGTGAATGATTTTTTCCGAGCACTGGTAGAGAAACTAACGGAGAAATGATGTGCTCGGGATGGTCCTCTAAAATTTCTTGTTGCTTGTCGCCGTTTGTTGTATGCCATGTCAGTTGAAGGTCTTTCTGCCGTCTACAGTGTGTGATTGTCTACGGTGATCACACTCCTGTTTCTTTCACAGTGTCACAATTTCGCTGACCCCCCCCCCCCAACCTAAAAATGTGACATAATTTATGGAAGCCACCATATTCACAATTTTAATATAATTTTTTATGCTTTCTAATTACACTCACTCATTTAATCATTGACTAATAAAGCAAAAATATTATTATTAAAATCAGATTTAACTCTTTAGTATATCGATAATCAGATTTTCTTAATATAATTATTATTATGTTAATACGTTTATAAAGTATTTTTTTATAAGTAATTATATCGATTTAATGTTTAAGGATTTATTCTTAATAAGAGGAAATAATTTTATTTAACTTATTTATAAGTATTTGTAAAATATATTGTTATAAACTACTCTTAGTTAAATAACTAAACCATTTATATCCAAATTTATTTTATTGCTCATTTTTAGTGTATTAAATAATAGGTTGCACAACACTATCAAGCATTTTACCAATTCTAATTTGTAAACATTCACTTCAAGTAAAATGTGACGCGTTATGAAATACGCATCGTCAAGGTAGACGGTTTGAAAAAGCAACCCATACACGCTTAATTTATTATTCATTGATAAGATATAATCTAAAATATTTTTTTTATTATTAAACTTTCCACATGTAAATAAATTGAAGTATATTATTTTTAGAAGATAGGCAAATACCAGAGCTGTTTTTAAGAGAAATACGAAATACATATTAGTTTAGTTGAGTAATAATTTTTAACCTGCGTGTTTATACTATTATATTTTGAACCCAATATACATATTTTACAGAGAATGTGTAATACCAGAGAAAATATATTTTCACTGTCATTTCAGTGAAATCATATCAGCATATATTTTCAATGGGAGATATATATTTCTACTAATAATGTTAATTAAATTATATGCCACTCTTAGATATCATTTGACATGCGTAAAATGTCCATTTGTGTTTTTCTCTAAAAAAACATGTTTTTATCGATTAAAATATTATAAAAGGACTCAATATGAATAATTAAAGTCAATCAATTATTATAACTGCTTATTTTCGATGAAAATGATGAAAAAGTAAGACATTTATGAACGCCACGTGTACAGCACTAGTGAATTTCATTTAAAATTTGGTAGCGCGACACATCGCCTGTTAAGGCCAAAAGTCAAACCTAACCTAAACGAACTAAGCAAACCCAATATGATCTAATAAACGTTCTTCAACTATCTATGGTTTTTCAATTTTCATTATGTCAAGTTAAGTTTGGTAAATTTGTTTAGGTTGGATTTTGATTTCAACAGCAAATATCCGTTTCGCAACTAGCAAATTGAGTTTTCATGACAGTAGGGCAACGCATCACCTGTTAAGGCCAAAATAATCAAAGCTTACGTATAACAACACAGTTTCACTGGTATCGATTAGTGAAATTATAAATCAATCATTTGATACAATTTTATTGGTCTAGTTTTTAAAATTTTATTTCTACTAGTGAACATATAATTTCACTAAAATACACATTGACTGCAAAATATCCATTGTTAGTTAATATTTAGATTTCTTATCGCCCAGAGCAAATATCGTAACGGCTATTTTTTTAGTGCGGCACCCACTTTTCAAGATTTTTGTTTTTTCTTGTTATTTCAAGATGTTTAGAACTGTGCTAGCTCGAGATTCTAATTTAATTAAAGTTGGTCATTTTAACCGAGGAACATCCAAGACCATATATAAGCTTTTAGTCAGATATTTTTGGAACCACTATTCTACTGTATCTTTCTTAACAATATTCACACAACACTGTTTCTTAACAGTACCAAAGCATTATTCAGTTTATGAGCAGTTTCTGCTACTCTTATTTAAAAAAAGGCAAAATATTATAGTTGCCTCCTTACGAGTGCTTATATTGTATCTCAAGCTGATTTAATTGGTAAATTATATTGTGTTTCAAATGTGATTTTTGATTTTTTTTTATTAAAAATTAGACGTTTTACTTTAGCTCCTGATAAATTTTGATGACAAAGAATATAATTAAATAAAATATTAAAAGAACACTTACTTATTTATTTATGTTGCAAAATACGTACATTCATAGGTAGTTTTATAAGTATATTCTCAAGTTCGAACGTGCAGATGGTGCTTTACAATTCACCTTGTACATCTTGATATCAGTTCCGCTTTTTGGTAGTAGTCAGCTGGTAGTCGAATGGGTCGGTGGACTGGAGGTCGAGTATGGATGTTGAGACAAAATCGCAAAGAGTAAAATAAAACATCTATAAACGACGATGAATTAAACTCTATAAGCCGACATTCAAAGTTCTTCTTTAAATATATAAATTAAAGTTATCAAGATGGGTTTAGAAACGAATAACTGTACAGAGAGGCCCAAGGATTTCGATTACAAAAAGGCTTCGATCAAAAGGATAACAGCCATACTGATCGGAGTTATTTTCATCGTGACTATAATCGTATATTTCACACCGATGCCAGGTAAATAATTTAATCGCTACTGTAACTTATAATTCATTAAGATGCAATTTCATATGGTTTTGACGATATTTATCTCTTATTTTTGTCGCACTTCATCGCGTGTTGGTTGGATGTTTAAATGACGTCATTTAATAATTTTTAATGTTATATGTTCTGGTAATAATGGAGGAAATGAAGTCAATGATTGTTAGATAACATGCATTAGTTATTCGTCATAATATGGCGATGATTTATCGTTAGCATGACTTTCGAATATTAATGAAATAAAAAAAGAGTTGCAAAAGTGTTTTTTAGAGGCCGTTTTGTGTTTAAGTTTAAGCAGTTTAAGGTTAACTGGCAGAATGGTAAATATTGAAATTGTTTATTAATGCCTGAGAATAGTTCTATTGATTATTTGAAGTTTGTTTACTTGTATTACATTTTTTGACATCTTATGGTTTTATTTACTTTAGTTACTTTAAATAAAAGTGAGTCTCCACTGAAAAATCGATTAAATTAATATAGTGAAATTTTCTATGTGAATATAATTTATTCATATTAAATTAATTCGATTTATGCTTTATTAGTTATTATATAAAGAGCTACTTTCAATATAAATTAGATTGTTATATTAATTTTATATATGCTAATTGTATTTCCACATAAGTAATTAATTTTGATTCGTTAAAATAAAATATTGGTAAGAACTTCAAGATTTATAGTCGACTCTTCACCAATTTTTTCGGATGTAAATGTAAAAATTTGGAAAATTTTATTGGGACGCTTCTATAATTTATTATTTTGATTATGTTATAAGTGTAATCATTAAGTAGTTTACACCCAAAAGTGAAGTTAAATAATTTGGCAATAACATACATTTTTCGATATCTTTAAATAGAAAAAATATAATAAAATAGTTAATGAGAAAATTTTGCAAAGTGAAAATCATAATATATTTTTATAATACAGATTATATGTAAATGCACCCTTATTCGTAATATAATTAAGACTTTTAACAACCTACATTTTTAAGCCCACGTAGGTAATAATTTTTAATACAATTAGTGTTTATTTATTTATATATATGTATTGGAAATCTTTTTCAGTCTCTTTTAAATGACATTTACATATAAAAATGCACTTTTTAAGTGTTTTTGCATCTTATTTTAATCTTATATATAATATAAGATTCTTATATAAAATACATATACATATATGAATATTTTATTTAAGAATCTTTTCATTTATAATGTTAATTTTAATTAGTTAAGTATGAAAGAGAATGTTTTAAACATTACTTTGAAGCATGTGAGTTGATTAAATATTTATAATAAAAAATGCATAAGATTAGTATCATCTGGAATGTGTATTATTTTATACGCCATACTTTTAGGATAGCAAAAAAATATTTATTTCTAAAATGGCAATATATCAAGTTGTATACAGTGATGTATCATTAGTGTGCAATCAATTGTAATGTTTTATTCAGTCGGAAAATTTACCACATTGCAACCTACTTATATACTCACGAAGGAAATAAGGAGTTGCGGTTGATCCGCAAAGGGATTGTAAAATGAAGAGAAGTTTCGCTATATATCTATATGCTGATATTATAGTATCTCTCGTTGTATTTTGACTTTGTTTTTTTCTTGCCTATTTTATGTGAAAATTTATCATAAAAAATAGTTACATTATGTAACATTGCATCAAAATAAATATTTCATGTAATACTTTGCTCTTGGCTAATCGATTTCATGTTTCAATTTCCTATATAATTTCTAATTTTATGAAATCATACTGTAATTTGCTTCATTCGAACAGGAACACCAAGAAAACCGGACATATTTAGAACTGGTACATATCAGTATGGTTTTATATCATTGATAACCAGAAAGTTTTAATAAACATATTTAGCATTATTAAATCTATGTATATTTATTACGATAACTTATACAGATATACAATGATCTATAAATGCTTAATGATGATTTTAGCCAAATTTCGCAAATACTGTCGCTTTTATGAATAAACTTATCGCGTAGTTAACGATCACAGTTAACTTTCATTTTCTCTCTTTTCAAAGTCGTTCTTTTGTCAACGGCGAGCATTTAACACTCACTTAGAGTTTAACTGTCTGTGAAACTGTTATATGGAGCAATCTTACACTGGCACGTCGACAAATCATGATACACGTTGAATGAGTTGCAAATGTCTAGAAGAAGGTATAAAACGCGGAAGTGGTAATATAGATTGGATTGTGAATTGATAATGAGAAAAAAGAAGCCACTACGTTGTTATACAATACATAATGATGTAGTAGTTTAAGTCATTATTATCTAACTGACCTTTAAATGAACTGCAATACATAAATTGAGTTAACTTTCTAAGTATCTCAGAGATGATTTATTAAATATTAATTATATATAAATAATAACTTGCGCAAAAAAGTGTAAAATATGGACATGGGTCAATTTTGATACAGCAGTTCTATATTTGAGTGCATTAACGATTTATAATTATTCCATTACAATTATAAAATATTTTTTGTTATGGTATTTACTCGTGATAGTATGTTCTACAATTTAGGGTGTCTTTATATTCTTTGGAATAAATTAGATGTCTATCAAAAACACATTTGAAATGAAATTTGCTATTGATATTTAACTGATTTGCTTATATTGTGCAATTCGCCTTTATTTTATAGTTTGTAAAATTATTTTACTGATTGAATTTGGTTCGGTTTAAATCTGTATTGCGTCTTACATACGAGATGTTGCGCAATGTTTTTGAGCATTTATGATAATAAATTAAAATTGGGCAAATTTTTTTTTAATTTGCAAAAAAACAGTTATGGTGCACGCCTAACATAGATGAGCACATCTTTTTTTTTAGCAACTGAAAGCTATTTCCGAAAACATCCTTGTGTTTAATAAGCCAGTTAAGAAGCTAGACGAGTCGTGCAAAATGAGCGTTTCTAGCGCTGAGGTCTTGTCCGCAACGGTCAAGAATCAAGGACGCGATCGCGACTCTCTAGGATATTCTCGCAGCCATAAGTCACTGAGCGTGGTTAGGTTGTTGCATCTGCTTAATAAAGCAATTTAAAAAGTGCTTTAACAAGTAAATGCTATGCCGAGAATGCAATGAATTATATTCAAACGCTCAGAAATATAATTTCCGCAAATTTTATTTCTGGTATAATATTGATACCAGGCGCGTACTCTACTCTCACTCACTGAAAATAAAATTAAGCACAGATTTTACTCATGCTTTATTTAAATGCATTATTTTTCTACGTATATTATTGCCAATATACGAAAAACTATTTATTGTTATTAATTTTAAACCGTATATAATAAAAGTATTTTATATAAGATTTAATATACAGTTTTTAAATTACGGATATGAAATTTTTAATATGATTTATTTTACATAACATTATTTTTTTATATAAGTAGTAGTAATACAGATAATATTTGCTGTATTATTGATTACCTAATGACTAAGCTTTTTTATTAAATTTATTCTTTGTTAAAAACCGTATTAATATTTATATATTATAAAAACATAGGTGCAATAAAAAAATAAAAAATTAGTGTAAAAATATTTTTTTGGCTATATTATCAGCTGTTTTTTTTTGTAAACGCAGAATTTTGCTAAATTTAAACAAAATTAGATTTTTTTAATGAACTTTTGATATCAAATGTTCACACTTGTAGGATTTGCAATTTATATTTCTCCATCTAGCACAAAAATGGAGAAACAACAAAAATGTAGATCAGGTTTTTCAGAAAAATTAAGAAATATTTTTTTTAAGGTTAACTAAAAAATTAGACAAGTTAGTATTTTATAAGTTTGTGTATTTTTTTGGTTATCAAAAAAATTCAATTTTGCAATATGTACCACTCGGTTATTTTGGGCACATCTGCAATTTTTTTATGATTAATAAATTGATAAACATTCAAAAACATAAGTCAGGTTAATTAAAAAAATTGACAAGTTAAAAACTCATATATTAATTAACTGTGTTATATTTTCTATTTTTAGTAAACTATATAACAGTTCAAATTTTTTGCCACAATGGATACAAAAATTATTGCCTAATTTTTAATGTATCTATTTTTTTCGAATAATGTTCAATTTTTTTATATTGTTTTGAAACAGATTTTGCTAATAAAAATTTTAAATCTAACGTTTTTCTACAAATGTCTTTTAAAATAAACAAAAACCCTATTGAGTTATATATTTATCATTGCTTATGTTATTTTTAATAATTTAATAGAATTACGGATTCTTAAATTAGGGAATAGAAATTTTTGATGCGCTGATTTTGAATGTATTTATGATTTTCTCATATTTTTTTCTATATATGTCATATATAATATACATAAAATTAACTATTACTTACATTTTTATTATTGGTTATGATGCACAGTATAATTAAAATAATTGACCCAGTTTTTATACGGTATATAATTTAGTTATTTATGAAGTATATAATTAACATTTTTAATACTACTTTATAATAACGGATTTGTTAATTAGGGAACTAAAACTTTTATTATTTTTGTAATTGTATACAGAAATCAGATATTATATTGCTTTAATAATATTGATGACTTGATAGCTGTAGGCTTTTTGATCATGTATATTTTTTGTTGAAAGATGCTATTTAAATACATATTTATAAAATTTATAAACAAGAAAAATTATACTTGTAATAAAAAAATTGATATAAATTTAGCGCAGAGTTTTACATTTAAATCAGATTATTAAATAGTTAAACCTAATAATAATCTAAAATCTATGATAGCAAAAAATACATATGCTATCCAGGCGCGTGCCGTGAGAACTTTTTTGCGCGTACCGTGAGATACTTGCGGAACGCATGTAACGCACGCCTTTATCTCTCACTCACTCTCGACACTTAACATGCGAGCGAGCGAGCGAAAGGGAAAGTATCTCAGCATATACGCCTGATGCTATACTAATATTTTTTTAAATTGAAATTAATACTAGAAAAAATAAAAATCGCGCTTAATAAATAGCACATATTAATTAAATACGTATTATTTATTATTTTATATTATTAATAATTACAAAATTGCAATTAAAAATTAATTCAAAGTATTTTAAAGCGATAAAAAAATATGATGAATTTGCTGAAAATAAACATACAAAAGCAATGACTTTATTGGATTATACATACTATGTATATAACGATTTATTTTATCTTAAGGTTGAAAATATAAATTTTACAATGGTTTAATTGACATATGATTAATTTATTTTATTTATCTTATTTAATCTCATGGGTATAATTATTTTCATATAACAATTGCGAGATTGAAAGGCGAGCGATTATTGGCGCATTCAATAGTCTTATTGTATCTCTAGAAATCGATCAATCATAAACCTACTTCTTTGAATTACAAGCACATTTCAGCTTCAACTACGGATCACTGGCTACATAAACCTTATTAAGTGAAAATTATATAAACGTGCTTTCCATCGAACGTTCGATCGATTTTTTTACGTCGAGTATCATTACTTTCTTTAAAGTGGAATATATTGTCTTAATTTTATTAATTGCTTGATTTATGATACAGGAAGGGACTAGATTCACGATAGCTTTAGCTACTTTGTCAGACTTTCCCAAATAAAATGTTAGATTTTGCAATATAATCCCAAGGGTCATTTGGAAAGACTCAATCGAAAGTTTGCGCTTTTGTCGATAATGTAGTTTCACAAGAGCACATATCTGTCATCGTTGGAGTGACATGAAAGAAGATCTTCGCTTTTTGTGTACACATAAAAGAACCGTCGACTTTCACCGCTTTTATTGAAGGCCTATAGCGCGTTCCGTTATTGCTATTTCGACGAGTGCTCTCGAGATTGAGACGCTAATTTAAGCACAAGTTTATCAGACAAACACCATTAATCAAATTAACGAGTTATTGTTTTTTATGGTGATCGTTTTGGCGCTCTTCGCTTACCAGTTATTTAATATGATACTTTATTAGCAATATTTTAAATTGACGCTTTTCAACCACAGACCGCAAGCATATATAAAAAATAAACTATAATCATTAATCGATTGTCTAGTTCTAGCTAATACCTTTATTAAAAGCTATAGAGCCTACACTACAGATATTTACTTTTCTGTGTAGTACATGGACAGTAAAAGCGTTTAGTTTTTTAATTATGGTTTAATATATGACCTACAATTTGGAAAGTCATATTGAATATCGTATTTCACTCTTGGAGATTTAATGTGACTGTTCTGCTGGAACAGATCAGACGATCAAAGTGAAGGAGGCTGTTTTTCACAGACTTATAATACTCATTTTGGTCGATCTCTTAACTAATTATTACATAATCGAATAAACTTGTTCAGATTGTTCTGTAGATAAATTGTCTGTATTTATACTTTAATATGTTTTAAGCAATATTAATATATAAAAAATTAAATCAATTTAGATATCCGTTGTTTTTAGCTTTAAAGTGAACATTTACTATTTTTAAGACAAAGTATTTAGTTTGTAATTAAAGCTCGATTAAAGTTTTTAATGTTGTTGATTTGCGCCTTATATATCTGTTTTTATACACATAGCCACCATGAGGGAGGTTTAGGGCTCGCCCACTTTTTGTTACCGGGAGTAATAACGATATTACTGGACTTTTGTATAGCGAACGACCATTTGAACAGTTCTGAAACACTATAGTATGTTTTATATTGTTTCTGCATCGATCAGCATAAACTTATAGATATATTTATGACACTTTTAATACGATTTTGTTTCTCACGTTCAGTGCGTCAATTTTAATTAAAGCTTTTGATTCTGCTGGGTATCAGATAGGCAAATACATAAACTAATTTCAAAATATCATTCAATAAAAAATATAAAAAGATTAAGGGGATAAAAAATATACATATCACATGTATTTCTTAAAAAAGTATTTTTTTAAAAACATTATTTCACCTAATTTTTGTTGCAGATTTAGGATGTATGTAAAACTACGTAAAAACGTTTTACTGATAAACTGTGTTAAGATTAAGTTATACAGAATACAGGATAATTTTATCAGGCACGGGAAAGTTTTAGATATTTTAATTTTTAATAGTGTTTATCGATATAATTCACGCACATAACTTTAAAATTTAGCACGCAATAATTTTAAACCATTTCCTTAGAAAAAACGTGATATATTGCTAAAAAAGAGTTTTCCTTATACATAAATAAGTAATTAGGTTAATAGATTGAGAGGATTTATTTTATTAAATTAATATGTATTTGGCCGTGCAGTGAATTTTTTAAACATTTTATTTGAATTATAACAATCAGATAAATCAGTGTCTTGTATTATTTCACAGCAAAGATGACTAGACACATTCGTCTATAATATTTTCAATACCTCAGATGATATATTGTAACTACTTTTTATATTTACTAATACGCGTATCAATTTTACAGAAGAGTATTTTGAGAGTTGCGACAGGCCGTGTCATGAACTCGATTGGCCGATGATCTGCAGAGTCAAGTTGACTTTGGAAGTATACAAGTCACTCAGCAGGTTTGTGAAGCATTCAAAGTAAATAACGCATGTCATTTTCACTTTTAATATCAGTCGTTTTCGAAGGTCATGCAGAGAGTGTCCCGCAAATTCCAGCGACTGCAACAGAGACTATTGCATTTCAGCCGATGGTCATTCCAGAGGAATTTTAGCAGCCAACAGACAACTGCCAGGACCTAGCATACAAGTGTGTGAGAATGACATCATGGTCATCGATGTGGTAAATAGAGTGCCAGGACAAGGTTTGACTCTCCACTGGAGAGGTCAACCTCAAGTAGAGACTCCCTTCATGGACGGAGTGCCAATGGTAACTCAATGCCCCATACCTAGTTATACCACGTTCCAGTACAAGTTCAGAGCATCAGCTCCTGGCACGCATTTATATCACGCTCACTCTGGAGCTGAGTCTTCGGATGGATTGTTTGGAGCTTTTGTGGTGAGAAGAGCAGATACGTTCGAGCCGCAGCGTAAATTGTACGATTTTGATAAGAACGAACACGTCATGGTCATATCTGAATGGAGTCATGGGTTTGCTATACAAAGCATGTTAGAAGCTGTGCCATTATCTGTCGAATCTATACTAGTAAACGGCAAAGGAAGAAGAAAAGATGATCGAGTCGTTCCTCTATCTACTTTTAATGTATCGAAAGGAAAGAAGTTTAGATTTAGAGTGGCTCACGCTGGTGGCGTTAAAGGCTGTCCTGTGACTTTGGAGATTGAGCGGCATTCTATGCAATTGATTGCTATGGATGGACATTCAGTTGTGCCCAAAATGGTTAATTCTTTAATTTTAGGAAGAGGAGAGAGAGCCGATTTTGTACTGAACGCCGATCAAGAAATCGGAGAGTATCGAATTAAGGTTTATAGCGTTGGAAGTTGCGCAGCGCCTGTTTATAGCGCAGCTGTTTTGAAATATGATGCTGAGATGATATTGGAAAAGCAACAAAAGGTAATTGTAGATGATGATGCTGAAATTGTTGAAAGGAGCGTTTCGATGGCGGAAGGAGAATTGAATGCAGTTGGTGGTATTAAGTGCGGCGTGGAGAAAACTCTTTGTGTTAGCGAAGTGCAATCTTTAGAGAAAATGCCGGAAGTGTTGAGCTATGAAAATATGCAGACGACTATCTATCTTCCGTTCAAAGACAGCAAGAAGCAGGAGCATCATCCAGGTGAGAATCAATTCAAACCAATGCTAATATGTCGCGTGTTGATTGCGAATAAAACCGGTTTTATATTGTTTTCTGTGTCGATTGCAAGAGAGGTTACGTTATTTAGTGCAAGTTGCATCACCAACCATTGCAATGCCGATATTCTTGCCATTGACGTATATTTTTAATATTATTAGTAACTAATTTATTACCCTACATTATTTTTTTATTGAATCCACTGCGGTCCAATTTATTAAATCACAAAAATTAGGCTTCTTACATATTATTTAAAAAAAAATATTTAGGGTATATCCTGTACTCACTCCAGATGTTGGACTATTACCTATAAAAAAAACACCCAAGAATGCAATGACAGAAGAACGAATGTTTCGCTCTATCCTTGTAAATAGTATTCAGTTAATTTGTACATTTTTTTTGCTGAAAACAATCTTTTCATGACAAAACTTTTCGAAAACGAGCGTTCCTACTGCGATGGCGCTAACACGGTTTTATTGCTTTTGACGTGAATTTTTGACTTCTGAGAAGTGATAATTTGCGCCCTCCTATTGCCCAAGATTTGGTTTAAATACCACTCTTATATAAGAAGTTCGTAGTAATATCGGTAAGGATGGCTATCATATTTTTAAAACATAGTATATTATGGAAGCGCAGATAAACTATGGGTATAATACGCTTATTTTTCCCTGAAAGAAATATTTTGAGTTTGATCTAATGAAAGATTAAAAACCATAATTAGTCTTAGAACTTTTATTAGGGTAGGTTTGGGTTTGAACAGAAAATGTACGTTTCGCAAATGTCAAATAGAATTTCATAGACATTTTAAAACAGCATATAATTTCACTAGCACAATAATGTATATTTTACTACGTCTAGAAAAATTGAAATCATATGATTTTATTAGCACCTGCCAGATAAATTATCATATATTATTAAATATTAATAAATTCCGACACGATTTCGCGGAAATGACATATTTTTGGGTTAGATTCAAAACTGTTTTTTTGTTGTTATTTGAGGAATAACACAATAATTATTTTTTTAGAATCAGGGACGTCATTTTATTTTTATACAGATGGGAAGGGGTTAGAAAAGTTGGCAAGTCAGATTTTTTAATATTTCGATTTCATTAAAATTTATGAGTACCACTGATTGACAAGCACTATTTCAAGACATCACATGATGCGAGGGATTAGACATTTTCGCATGTTTAATTAACCCCTCGTCGACTCGCGGTTATACTAATTAAACTAAACCAAGAAATAGGGTAGCTTGTAGCGATACAAAAAGTTTACAACCGCTATTTTAAGTTGTCATAATTATAATATTTTTGAGACGAAGCCCATATCTAGTCGACCCCTCGTCATCAAGCGCGACCACAGAATAAAGAATATATAGAAGCGGCGTACGCGGTAAAAAATAAACTCTGTCCACTGAAAACATTCGGCTTTGTCACGCCGTTTGCAACGGCTCTCCATATTATTTTTTTCAAAATTTGGTTGTGTATTAAATATTATGGGGTGCTGTTCAGTTATAGGGTGTAAAAGTCTAGAACTATATGCCAACTAAATATAAAATATATGGCGGATGGCATAGATGCCTTTGTTAAAACCATTTTGAGCGTGACATATATGCCTTTGGACTTCTAAAGGTTAAAGAAAGTGTCATCCTTATTTAGAGATATGAGATAAATTTTCCTCATTTTTTTCCTCCATTGAAACGGTATATGATACGCGATACTGTCATGTTTTGAAAGTTAAAATAAAAAGTCAAAGATCAATCTGTTTATGATTTTAGTTTATTAGTTTCCTCCGAGACTAATCAAGATAAGTGCTTTGAGTGAAACGGTAAAGAATAACGATAATGAGGTTGTGTAAAAAAATATAAATTTAGGATAGAATATAATGAATTAATTTAAGAATCAAATCGTGATATCATTAATTTACCATACAGCGGATATGGTGTCTGAAAAGTATATTTTTAGTTTTAGAAATTTAAATTTCAATGCATCGACGTATAAAACGAAACATGCTTTAAAGCAGCGGCTTTAGCAAAAACTCTTTGTACTTTATAAATGTCAAAACTTTCTCTCGTCTCAGCGCACGTTATGCGTATAGCAAGTCAAATATTGGCAACTATTTATAATTCTGGCAAAGACACTGTTCGATTTCTAATACTTGTAACCATTTTTTGAATGCATATAAAAACTACAACGTAAACGTTGCGTTCCATATTTGGAATGCTCCAGAATTAAATCGAATAATCTATCAACGTCGATATTTGAACCACTATTAAATATATATATTTATATATTATAAATAAAAAAAATCACAATGAACTTATGGAACTATTATAAATATATATTTTAATAAAAAATCATAATCAACATGTGCAACGCTTCACAATGCAAAACCGCAATATCATTTTCTTTCACCTGGTTTCGTAATGTTAATTTAAAAAAGTTGTTGTAGCTTAATTGTTTCCTTTGTGTAATATAATAATATTTGCAGACGATACAATCAATTTTACCGATTCAATCTTTTGTAAATCTATATCTAGATTGAAATATGATAAAAAGTTCGATTTGAGATGAATCAGTGAAAGCAATCTAAATGGCATTTTTGAATGTATTTTTAATTATATAAAAACAGTTTGTAGAATACTAAATGTTTTTTAAATATATATGACACTCAAATAACAGTAATATAAATAATTGCAAACTTTTACATGAAGCTATTAAATAAAAAAAAAATAAAACAAGCTTATATTTTTATATTAAAAATACTTTTCATGTTCAGTTTTTTAGGACATTTATTTGTTTTAGTTAATTTTGCATTAACAACAATTTAATAACATATTCACTACTTATTTGTAGGCAAATATTAAGAAAAAAATACTTTAATTAAATGTATATGTAAAATGTATTATAGCATATAAAATAAAAATCTAATAATATTTTCTGGAATTTTGCGCTAAAAATACGATACAAGGAAAAAAATTTACATACAACTGAAACTGGGAAAATATAATATAGCTTATAAATAATTTTGATGTACCTACAGTGTAATTATGGCGTCATATTAAAATAAAAATTACATTCAGTTATACACGATTTATATTAACTTATAATTGCATGACTACACAATAAAATACAACCCTAAGTATATAATATTTATATTTCACTTTTAAAATAGTTGTATTAAATCAAGTAAAACATTTGTGAAATGCACTTCAATGTTGTAAAACTATTTATTTTCTCTGTATATATGTATAGAAAAGAACTGCAGGGTGCTATATATTTATTGTAAATCTTTCCTTGAAACATAACGGGCGTTAATGGGGTTAATATAATCAAAAACTACTAAGTTAGCATCACGATATAACACCTGAATCACATATATACTGTAATGTTTTTAGTTTCGATCGTGTCTAGGAGATCAGAAATGGGATTATTATATAATTATATTTCTGATTAACCATAATATAATATCATGAATGAATATCGTGATGATTAAATAAAATAGAGTTAGTTCCTTCATATTAAGCAAGCGCGTACGGCGAGATACTTTCCTTTTCGCTCGCTCGCGTGTTAAGTGACGAGAGTAAGTGAGAGATAAGGGCGTGCGTTCCGCACGCCCTTATCTCTCACTTACTCTCGTCACTTAACACGCGAGCGAGCGAAAAGGAAAGTATCTCACCGTACGCGTCTGAATTATTAGATATTATTTTTTTTCTATTAATGAGAGAGCTCAGAGAATACTTTATATACGTAGTGAGACACCAGACTGAAATCAAATTCTGTAAGTCTGTGTATTATACAATCAATATACGTTACTAGCTCAATTTTATTTAAATTATTTATAACGACATTAATTCGTAATATAAAAAAAAACTAGAAAAACCTAATTCATGATGATCGATTGGAATTACAATATAAATATTTATTTCTCACAAATACAGATACGATTGAAATATAAAAACACTATGGTTCATATGGAGTAGACATCCAGTAATTATTTTTCTGTGAGATTGGAAAATTCTAGGAAAACCTAATCAATAATTTTTAATCGGAATTATAAATATGTATTATTCACTAGTTTCGATCTTTCAGACTATATTAATAAAAGAACATTATTGTATTTTAACTGAGGCTGTGACTCTGATAACATGATGGTGTCGTTTTTGTTCAAAATTCCGTGCGAATTATAAAGATTGTTTGCCCGAAACTGTATTATTCGGCTTTATTTATGCAATCGTTGATTTAGTGCTAATAATTCCTATTTTATTATACCGTTATAATGGAAAAAAATATTTTTGAGAACCTTGCCATTTGATCAATCTTGACGTTCTTTTTTTTATTGGATTTTCAGATTTTTTTTATTAAGTCGATAAGACGTTTGTTTTTTTAAGTAATAAATATCGTTGAAACGAGTCTGGGTTGTCAGTGATTTAATTTAGCAATTGCTTCAGATTTTGTTGATATTTCAACAACTTTAGAAGTAATTTGGCTGCTACTTGTTCCATGCCCAAAATTCCGGGCAAAATTTCTTTTCATACAAACTTCTTAAGCATATCTCTTTAATAGTGATTCGTTGATTACTAGGCATATTTTTTTATCTATGGTCAATTTTATTGGAGCTAAACCTCTCTTTTCTCATATTCGAAATCTATACGGGTTTCTTAGAAACGTTTGTATCATTCATACACCCTAATTTTTACCATAAAATTCTTACGAAAAGTATTTACTATCATTTATCTTATTTAATTGCACTTTATTCCATTTTTAACGTAATATATAATGCTTTGTTCTCTAATTTTTAAAATAAAATCATTAAGCGTTTTAAATAATTGGCTGTTAAGCACAAACTATGCGTCCAATATGACTGAAAATTGTCACGTGCATCACAAACAACGTGCAAAGCAAAAATCAGCTAAACTTGAGTATAAAAATTGCTGTTATTTAGCACATAATAAATTTATTAAATTTGAGTTTTTCTCAATATGTTCAGATTAGGTGAAATTATTATTATATATAGAAAAGGATTTTTTCAAATATATAGTTATATAATTTATTATCACACGTATATTTTATCTCTCTCAAATTTTATGTTACTCCTGAATTTCCCATGACTAAACTAAAACTGAAGTTTTTTATGACACAGGACTTTCAGATATCGTACGATTAATTTATAACTGATAGTTAAAATCAATCAAAAGTCAATCAACATCAAATTGGAAATCTTGAGCCTAACTGATTATTATTATTTATAGCACAATTTAACGGAAGCTGTTATACGAGTCAACGCAGAATGAAAGCATATAAGCTAAAGATGGCGATTTTTTGCCGCATTGTGCTTCGATGCTTATTATTATTATTTTTATTTAAGTGTTACGACTGTTTCAACTCACTCATTATTGATGACTGTTTAAGATATACTGATACTAGATTTATTTCTGTTTTTTTATGATGTCGATTGTGTTTGTCCGCATGATATAAAATGTAATGCGATTGGTGTTGTGTATTGAATACTATTTTTAGAAGAGTTAGATTTTAAGGAGGTCGTGTATGGCGAATTGTGTTCTACTTTTAAAATAATTTTAGATGTTTTTGTATTTGAAGGTTCGGCCGAGATGGACGGTGTGACATTTACGTTTCCACCATCACCGTTGCTGACACAGCCATTATATGGAGATGCTGGGACTCTTTGTGGCCGTGACAAGTGCCAATTTTCCATGAAGTGCGAGTGTGTGCATGTAAAATCTGTGCCACTTGGAAACACTGTTGAAATCATTCTGGTGGATCAAGGTAGAAATTAAAATTATTTAAAAAATAAATATACTTTATTCTAACGTTTTAATATTAGGGTAAGTACTTAGTTTTCTGATTGAATACACAATAGTGATATTCTTACATCAAATTTATTTTTCAGTAATATTTTTTTGATTTGATGTAATGGCGTTAATTCTTAAGAAACTGACCATTTGATTTTTTACTAATATGATATTTTAAATAGATTTCTTAAAAAAATATGTATTGTAGAGGAGCTCATGAAACAACTATAGATAGATGAGATATAACAGTTTTTGAGGATACTATAACTGCATCATATTGACTTAAAATATGTTATGTTCATTAACCATCTGAATCCGTCTTCTTAATTCTAAATAGTGGCAATTCAAAAAAAAATATGTCTTAAATTTTAAAGATATAAAAAATGTCTTATAATTGCTATAACAATTAAATTAAAATGGAAAACAATTTTTCACATTTTTTTTATATTATATATATAGAAATCTATCAAATCCGTATTTTTAGATATAATTGATATTTTTTTACATCCTTTGAAAACAGTTTTTTTTACAATTGTTTTATAAAAGTAGTTTATTAGTGTATTATGCTTAAATAAATATTTTGTCTTACAGGAGGAGAATCTGAGCACGTGTTTCATCTTCACGGATATAGCTTTTATGTGATAGCTACAAAACAGTTCTCCGAGCCGATACTTTCAGAGTTCATCGAAAAGATGCATCTCGAAGGTACCTTATTTGACAAGAAGAACCTCATCGATCCAGTTCAAAAGGACACAGTGACAGTGCCAAAGTTTGGCGCTGTAGCCCTCAGATTCAAAGCGGACAATCCAGGCTTTTGGATTCTGAGAGACGAGCGCTCAAGTCAATGGACCAGAGGTCTGGACGTACTGCTCCAAGTTGGAGAGAGGTCAGATTTTGTGCAAGCTCCGTCTGATTTTCCCAAGTGCGGCAGTTTCGTAGGACCTCATTATTTTTTAATTTGAAGCATCACAGTTGCAAGTGAAATTCATTTATGACCCAAAAGCGACCCAGGAGTAACGGATTATTTTATTGACGTGATGTAATTATCACAAAGTGGTCGTAGAAGTGGAGAGAAATCTCAGTTTATTGTGCTTTAAGCAATCAATGGTTTACGAGTGTTTTAATTGATTTATGTTCTTTAGATTCTGAATCGTGAAACGAATATATTAAAAAATCTATATATCAATATCTAACAGTTCATAATTTTTTAGTACAGACTCATCAATTATTTTTGCACTTATGAAAGTCTCAATCTCAAGCACAGAAGCATATAATCTTATTGGAATATTTGTTTAGATAAATTAAATCATATTGATATACATATGTAAGTTATGTTTGGATTAATATTAACGCTAATACATGTATTTTGTGTGTAATTACATATTTATTAAATATATATACATATATATGAGAAACTGTGCAGTGCTCTAATTTTCTTTAAAATTGTCTAGAAATAGTCTGATTTCTTACTATTTGATCTCTTGTTCTAAATTATAAAATAAAATACGACCTGCAATTTTTTTATTATACAAAAATAATTCTTGTGAACCGTCCATTAATTATATTTTATTCTCACGATATTAATTAACGTTTAGGGAAAGTTGAGCTGTCAAATCATCTTAAAAGAAATTGTTACCAATTTCCTCTTTCAATTTCTCCTCTTAAAATTTGTTTTAAAATATAATTTTTCCTCTTGAAGATTGTCTTGTAATCAGATCGATCCGCCCTTTTAGAAAGTTTTTTTCAATGTCCTTATTGGCCATACATGGTTCGATGCCCACGAAATATTCCACTCAGCGATCTTAAACATTTTTTGTGTGGAGTGACAATCGTATATAATATTTATACAACTTCTGAGCAACAGCTTAAAAAAACTCTACATCAAAGGATTACTTTCATAAGCACTTTCCAATTGATTTTTAGTGACACAATTCAGCAAAAAGCGCATTGTCTGATATACAACTAGCGACAATTTCGCATTCAAGAATAGAAACCGCATTAACTATTATGCTAAGTCAATTATTGTTAGTCTCGGTATTATTGAATTATTTATGAACAGCTCGTAGTGGCGTATTTAAAGGTAGCCTAAACATTTGATTAATAAAAATTATATTTAAGTATCGTATTTACGTGTTAATATGTATATTTATTAGGCCTACGCTTTCGAACGACTGACAACGAAACTTGTTATGAGTACGTATTTTTTGTGTACGATTTAAAACAAGTTTCGCAGTCGAATCACTCTTTAGTGTAATTTCAACCGAGTAAATTATAAATTTGCATCTGATAAATAATTGTTCTGTTTACTAAACTGACATTATTTGGGACGACATCGGAATTGGAACTGTAAATATGCACACATTTCTAGAGAAATGAATCAATTATGCAAATAATTTATATAATATAAGAACATTTGATTATGAAACACTTCTATGCGATATGTTAAAATGTGATAATTTTTTACTGTTACCGATGATGTTGTGTAAGAGTTTTGTATATTTTTTTACAAAAATGAAACACATTTGTTACGTTATTTTTTATATAAAAATAAAATAAAATCTGCGATGAAAGAAAGTGTTTTTTTTATATTTAAAACCCGTTATACATAGCCTCTTCAAAAAGTTCCCAAACTTTCAAAAAATAAAGTAGTGATATGCGGTTTGTGGTATTAAATGATCTATATTAAATATTGTTTTATTTAATCTAGAGATCAAAACTCAGATTTAAATTAATAAATAAATACTATGAATCATAGTCTATTAACATCTATTTCATATTTACTTTTACATTTTGGTTTATTATACTCTATGGTTAACTTACATTGTAGATTGTGATTAAAATATCTAAAGATTTCACTCTGCTTTGGCGAATAAGGCGAGAATTTATAAATTTCGCGCTCGATTATTTGTACACTACGCGGTCAAACTAAAGGTCAGTTTCATTGTAAAACGCAAAAAAAATATGTTTCGAAGCGCAGTTAAATAAGCACAGCTTATGAAATATAAAAATAAATATTATTTTCATCTGAAGCAAATACTCTACATCTTATTAACCCTTTGAGTGGTATCGCCGTACATGTACGGTGGTCGATCTTGCAGATAGTTATAAATTTACGAAATAATAAGTAAAAATCATTATTTTTAAATAATATTTATTTTAATGTAAATGATTTTTATAGAAAATAATACCAACAAATTAAACCGTAAGAAATAAATGCACATAAAAAATATTTTATATAAATATTGAGAGCCTCTGAATTGATTTCAAAAAATCCAATAAACCGAAAAATATGTAAAATAAATTAATGAAATAAGATATGTGCTTGCAAAGAACTCATGATTTCTTGCATGTTTAAATTTGCAATGGAAATTTTACACCGTAAATTATTATCTGGAGACGCCACACGTCATTCTTATCTCGTGTTAATTGTCCGGTAGTCGCTAGACTGAGTCTGAGAGAGTACGCGACCTGCGTCGCGTCGTTTGGCATTACAAAAAAAAGTTGGCAAATGGGTGCCGCATAAGTTAAAGGAAACCCAAAATACATTTTAGAGCAGCATATAATTTCACTAGTGCCTATCAGTTAAATTATATTTTCGGGTGATCCAAACAGTCATCGGACTTTTTTAAAAAAAAAAAACAAATTTAAGGATATTTAAAAAAAAATATTATTCGAAAATTTTATGTATATCATAAATTAGGAAATTAATATAAATAAAATGTCCGCCTATGGACCTCTTCGATGACTTTTTGGGCTGTATCTTTGCTATAATTTGTCAAATGTTGGTTTTTAGGTGCTTTAAATTTCAGGTTTTATCGGCGTAGACACGACGCTTAGCGTGACCCCGCAAAAACAGCGTTAAATCGCATGATATTGACGGCCAGTTGACGTCACAAAAACGGGAAATATTGCGACTTGGGAATATTTTATGCAAACCATCCAACGTAGCACTCGATATGTGACAAGTTGCGTCATCTTGTTAGAAGCACATGTCTTCCACAGCAATATCTTCGATTTTGTGCCAAAAATATTTGGTTATCATGCGCCTATAGTGCTCACCGTTGACTATTTACAGTGCGGCCTTCATCGTTTTCAAAAACGTAAGGCCCAATGACAACGCCTGACCACAATGCGCACTAAACACATGTAATCGCCACATATGCAACAGTTTTGATTTATAACATATCCAGAGAGGCGTAAATGTGCCTTATCAGAGAATAATTTTTTTTTTGAAAAATCAGCATCAACTTCCTGCTGCACTAACGCCCAATTTGCGTAAATTATTCGTATTCCATGGTCTTTAGTTCTTATGTTATCTGATTTTTATACGGATGTAGGTGTAAATTCAGATGCAAAATGCGCTTAAGTCCAAAAGCTTCGATAATTCCAGGTCTTCGGCCACACTTTCATTTACAGCAGCAATATTCTTTGTTGAACGGACGCCATGAGATGCACAAGCCTTACTCTATCTCCAATGCTTTCAGTTTCTGCAAATTTTTAAACTAAATTGTGAATTGCTCGCTCAGTAAGACAATGAAATTAACCATAAAATTTCGATGTACAGTTCGTCTAGAATTGCTTTTTCTGTAGAACAATTAAACAATTTTAACGCGTGGTTAAGCGATCTATTTCATGAATGTGTTGTTGCAAGCTAACATTTGACATTTTAAACACGCGTGATTATTGACAGTTGTCTGATTTATACTACTGCTAACATATGAAACTCAAAATATCAGAAATAACCAAGAGCTGCACAACCTATACAAAATGCATTCTGCAGATATAATTTGATATATTAAAATTATAAATATATTATCCATTTAGAAACATATTTATTATTAAATTTATAAGAATAAATAAGAACAAATAAGGAAAATAAAAATAACATTAATATAATGATATGCTAAATGTATTATTTATGAACTTAATTTTATTTTATTAAAAATGCACGAATTCATTAAAAAAAATATTTTTTAATAAAAATTTTTTTTAATAAAGCAGATTAGATTTATCTTGAAAATAACTACATTTTTGGATCATAAAAAATACAAAGAAAGTCTATTTTAATTTTTTATATTGGTATCGCAGTACTTTAAAATTTTATGAAGAGTTACGTGAAACGAATATTATTTATACAGTTGTGTGCCACTTTTGCTCTGTGATATATGCAAAGCTACAAAAATATTGAAAGAAAGTTTTAAAGTTTGGGAACGATTTCAACGGTCACGAATTTAAAAATGTTGAAGCTATAAAAATTAATGTCTTCATTTATATACCAGTTTTTGATATATGTAGACTAATTGATGTCTACGCGTAATTCACATTTAATTACATATAATTGCGACGTATAGATCATTTTACGCACTATGTAGGTTATTGGATGGAAAACAAGACTGATCAATTTTCTTCGTACAATCTTAGATTAATGCTAGTCTTTCCCTCGTAGCAATAAGAAAATGCGGTTTAAGTATACCTTATTGTTGCTAGATGCAACGCAAAATATGGATGCATGTCGTGAAAGCTCAATAATTAGTCATTAAACCGTGTTCACTTTTATGATCGTTCGTGCGAAAGACGTTGCATAAAAAAGTGAAATGTTTCACGCTGCAAGCTGACATTTTGCAAAGAGAAACTTTTTGGAGGCGAATGCAGTTTCATTCTGTCCGCAATGGGAGCGAAAATAAAATGCAACGAAAAGTGCAACGGTTGGGAAAATGACCATAATGATGGTTATTACAGATTAACCTAGTAAAATAACACGATACGAATAATTAAGTGAACATTAATGGGTGATTCAGATTTATGGAAAAATTAATAACCAGACTTAAAAGAAAGAATAAAATATAAATATGAACTAGTTAATAACGTTAATAATCGCAACATTTGATGATGTATTTTAAACAATAGATAAATAGTTTGGTTATGTTTCTATATATTTTAAAATACACTAAAAAGTCTTTGGAAAAAACATAACATAAATATAAAATATATAAAACTGTTTTATACGTTTTATTTATATATATTTTATTTATACCATTTAAAATGGACACACATTTTATTATGTGTAGTAAATAAATATGGTTGGAAATCTAAGCTAATTGTATTATACAGTATATCTTGACTTAATATTATTCATTCTGGATGATATACCTATTTTTCTACTATTTTTTTTAATATGTAATTACAAAGTTCCTATTATATTTAATTCATCATTTAAATTATCTACTTCTGTAATATTATCACATATGGAATACATTAATTCTTACATTATTAACTATATCATTAACATATAATATAAATAATAATTGTCCAAATTTAGACCCTTGTGGTACACCATGAGATATTATTATAGTTGTTGTAGTAATTATTTAAAAAAATGGCTACTTTAAAATGATGATGTAAAATATCATTTTAAGAAAAAAACGATTAAATATACACAATTTTCTGTTTTTTTTTATATGATTAATCAATTTAAATTACCTTGTGTTTTTATATTGATTATCTTATTAAATATTCACGCGTACTATACCATCAAGAAATGGCTTTTTGTTTAGCGTTAAAATTATTAATAATTATATATTATAAGATAATAATACCGATACGTGATTACTGTTTCACTATTATTAACCCGTTTCGTGATCAAATGTCTTTATAATACAACTCTCACAATCTTTCCGAAGATTTGTAGAAACAAATATGATATGAAAATTTAAACACGATTAATATAAAAAAAACAACAATATAGTATTATGTACAAACAAACAATGAGATAACAAACTAAAACCGTATCCTAGTGACGATTATTCGTGCGAGATAACAATAGCTATTACGTTACATATTTTTCGTTTTAACCGAGATATTGTGAACATTAACAATTATTTATATTGTAATCATTGTAGATTATTGTTATATATGTAGCCTGCGATTCAGTAGAGCGTAACTACGAATTGGTTGTTTTGTTGTTATTTTTTATCTATGTGAGTAGTACGTTTTCGTTTTTGGCGATTCCGACATGACGCAACGATGAAAGTGAAATTATGCAACCTGAATTATTATACGTTCCGTTTGCGGTCGGAGTCTGTTCCGAAAATCGTTATTCTGATGCTGGTTATTGCGTAAGGTTGGTCAGAAAAAAAGGTATAATTTAGCATCTGTCTGAGTAAAAAAACTGTTCGCCAATGCGCGACTTTTAAGTGTGTTAAGATGTTTCAAAGATGTTTTTAATTTAATATTATAGCCTGATTAGCTTTTAGCTTACATATTTAATGAATCCATACTTATGTAATATTATATAATATATAAGCTTATATGATTTCTTCATTTTTTTACAATTTACTGTCTGTAGATTTGAGAGCTAATGACTTTGTGGCATTCTTTATTTGTTTAGTAAAGCTATTTGTTAACTAGAGAAGGTAAGTGCAACTGTTTGTGTAATAATTATACATAAATTAATGATTATATGTATATTAATTAGATGGATTGTAAATATATTTTATATTACAGGCTGCTCTGAATTTATATTTTTAAATATGATTCAAGGAGTATTTTCTTCATCCCAAACATGGTTTTACATATTTGTACCTTATTTTATTAGTTTAATATTTTACTCGTTTCACTAGTCCAACTTTTTTAAGATTTGTAGTAAATACTAATTTAAAAAAGGTAGCAATAATATAGATTTAGCTATTTTAATAAATATATACAAGTCTTATGTTACAGTTTTTTTTATTATTATTTAGTAAAAAAAAATTCAGATTTTTTTCACTTGATAATTTTTTAAAAGCATATTGAGCAGAATGTTTAATTTTTTTATTGTCTTGATAAATATGTTATCTTCTTCTAACGCAAGAACCGAGGCAAAAATCAGGAACTGTTTATATATTGAACAAATTTATATAAATTAAAATCAATACTACATTTTTATATTTATCAATTGGAGTAATGATATCGAGCGTAAATCTGTATCGTGTGCTTTAGAGCTAATAGTAGGAGGCGTAAATAAAAACGCAATTGTAATGCGGTATATCTTTGTTTTCATAATTATTATTGTGATTTGTACACATTCTAATTTAATATCTTCATTATGATCAATATTTTATTTTATTAGGATACCACTTCCGACTTTCAATCTGCATATTGTTTCTCGTGGTGCATGTGTTTCATATATATTGTTTATTGATTATTGCTAAGACTGTCTGAAATTCATTGCGTTTGTGCACGAGTCCATTGGCATTCCAAGCCATTAATATTATATTATTCATGCCTTGGACTGGGACGGTTTTAGATATTCTTCAATCGCTGATCCATGTTGCTATATTCAGGTCTCTGCATGATTTTTCTAAACATGTTTTCTATTTGATTTGCTACGGGTGTTTTTTGTTTTATTATTATACATTTTAATAGTTCATTTTCTAGCGTATAGTTAATGCAAGTGGTTCTTCGACCATTTTCTCTGTATTTTGTTTTCTGTTTTGTTGTTAGAACTCTTTCGGAGTTTTAGGAAAAAATTCAGTTGTGTTTTTGTTTCGTTTGTAAATAAAAATGCTCTTCGACCCAAAATAAATCGAAACAATTTGTATATTTCTTAATTTTAAATATTTATTATTGTCCATTATTAAATAATGAAAATATGTAAATTAGTGTCCCGTGGTGCAAATTAAGTTTGACATGCCTGATGTAGAATGTTGTCACTGTATAATAGAATGATTTTATCTGATGTCTTTAATTGCTTAATTCATTATTAATATACCTTCCTCAATGTTCTCCTCTCAGTGCCTCTTTAATAAACGAGTACATATGTATGTACATATATGTTAAAAATAAGGAGAGAAAGTTTGCAACTTCATTGTACATGACATATGTAAATATTTATTGTCAAGTTGTCATTTACATTAACTGCTGCCTTCTTGTGATGCTGTACTACGAAGTCTACAAAATAGGAACAAGCTTCTACAATATTGGTAAGACACTTATTTTAAACAAAATTTAAAGGATAGCATAGTTTTTCAAACAAATCCGCATTTAAAAAAACGCGATATAATAGACTCGCAGAAGTAGAATATGCTATAGACTTTAAAATTGTCCCAATATAATTATAATCAATAACCGTTTTTCATGCAAATGTGCGAATGAGAAGTTCTATGTCATAGTCATGTTTTTCTATAAAAAATTCCTTTGTATAGTTCTCAAAATAACGGTTAGAACTACATGCTAAAATATTTCGGTCAGACTATGCACATCATTTTAAGGGGTGCCCCATTAATATGGCCAAGTCTGCATAATGATAGATATAAAAAAGCAAAAAACATACATTTATATTTTACTACGCACATTGCTTTGTATACATTGCATTAAATATTTAAGACCAAATTATTTTTTTAAATTCCACAGGCAAATTTATTAAAAAAGTAATTCATTATTTCATTATTTTTTCTAAAAGTAATATTATAAAAATATCATAGTGCTTCATATTTCATAGAACTTCGAATTTTTGATGATAAATTGTTTGCAACAGAAAAATTATTATTAAATTTAATACATAATTAATATTAATTACCTAATCATATACCGATTTATGTGCATAATAAATTTCATAAAATATATGTATATATTATGTATGAAATTAATTAATTGCTGTAGACATTGAAAATTTTATAGGTTTTCTTATTAAATATTTTTTTAATTAAGAAATTTTATAAATTAATTATTTAATTTACATAAAACGGATAAATTTAGAATTTCATCTGGGAAACAAAAAGCGGAGGCTCAATAAAATATATAAGTTAAAAGACGGGGGGGGGGGGGGAAGGAGTTTCCTAAACTTCAACAGTCAAATTAAAATTTTGAGTAAAATTAATACTTACTTCAAAATTGTTTGTTACAAAACTATTATTGTTGATAAATTGTTCAGTTTTAAAATATTTATAAAATGACGGATAAACAATTTGATAACTTATATTACACCGCATATTAAACTAATGTAATTTTTATGAAATTGTACCTAAGGAAGATTACATTTTAGTCATAATATATAATATAAAAAGTTTCAATTTTGTGATGAAACTAAAGTAAAATGGAAAAAAATGGCGAAGAAATATTTCAGAACCACTCTTGTTTTGATAATTTGTATATATGAATTTGCTTATCGTAAAAACACGTGAAAGGGCTCACCCGTCCCAATATATTGTTGACAGGAAAAATCTGTTTCTACTAAGAATCAAAGGATTTACAGAAACTTTTTAAAGTGCTGGTCATTGTCAGCTCTCGTGGAATATAAATTTGAAAAAATCATAAAATTTTGTATCACTGAATTCGCTCTTTTCATATTTCCAAAAGTGAAGAATAAATATTTTTTTTACTACTAAATTATTACCTAATCAAATAATTTATTCTGTGTAATTGATATCATAATTAAATTGGATTAAAAAGTCTGTTCACATCTCTCGCTAGAGAGCTATTCATCAACCGATGGATTACAAGCGATCAAGACTAACTACCATAAATCATTGTCTGTGAATAATAACAATAGACATAAATGCCGTTTTTTGCGTAGGATCGTCCCCGAGTATGACGTATGTATTTAAAGCAAACACTTGTGGCAAATGTTTGTGGATGCCGAAACGAAATGTGTCATAAAACTTACATTGTGAAACAATACTTTCGGATTGGTAAATAGGGATTTCCTGTCCCTTTTCGATATATTGCTCTCACTACTTACTCAATCTTTAAATGGGCTGTGCAAAATAGAAGAATAGCCAAAGAATTTTGCATCTTAAAAATTATGTGAAATATATGTATATTTTATATGAAGAAATCAGGTATTATATTAAAACTATAAAGATTTTGAGTGTTTGGCACAGACTAGTCAAAAAATTGTTTCCAAAATCCATTGATGGATGAATATATTTTACGACGAACACTAGTAATTTGACAATTCCATGTAAAATGGTTAGGAATTACTAAATATTTTTACAGTAATATATGAGTAATTAATGAAATAAAATTATATAATTTATAGCATCAAATCATTTAAAATGGCTTTATATTGGGCATGACATAGATACCTTTGGACTTCTAAAGATTAACTCTTACGTGTATCGAAAAATACATACATTGATAAGTCAGATATTTTATAATTATTTAAAAAATATAATTAACTTAATTAAAAAAAAATTAACAATGTTCACAAAAACAATTTGAGAATGCATATATCTACAGCACACGAGCAACGTCGCTCGCATTCCAAGGAGGGGAATCGTAACTCTCATACCTCTATGCTCCACACATTGGCTATTTTCATCTCTTTCGCTCCATTGAAATCCGACAGAGACGACGCTATATCTCTGTAGTTCTACGTTGGTAAAACGGATTTGCGTGCGTCAGCTTTACCAGTATGGATTTTGCTCAGCAAACGGGCTGTTCTTCGACGCGTAGTATGAGTTTTATTCATTAAAAAAAATATAAAAATGGATCCAAACATGGATCTGACATACCACGAAACTATAAAATTTATTTACGCGTACAAAAAGCAAGTGATTCTTTGGAATCCGCATGTACTCGGATACTATAATAAAAAAGAAAAAGAACTGTCTTGGAAGATAGTAGCTGCTGAGAGCGATTTATTGCCTTATGTTTGCAAAAAGAAAATAACTTCTTTGCTGACTTCTTATAGGAGAGCGAAGCAGAAAGTAGTCGATAGTAGACAATCCGGCAAACCTGAAGATGTTATATTGCCTTCGTGGAGATATTGGAATGCCTTCAAATTTTTAAGAGGCTTGGAAGATAACGAGGAAGATCCATTAGGGACAGCTCCAGAAATGGTCTGTATTTATAAACAATTCTTCGTTGGGAGCATATAATAATTTGATTATTATTTCAGGATGTATTAGATCCTTCCGTTTGCATATCAAAATTGTGCAAGAAAAAAGTAAAAAGTGTCACTACAGGAAGTGGACAATTAATAGACAAAAATATTGCTAAAAAAATGAGGAAGATGTATCCAAACCAAAGAGAGTTCACTAAAAATATTATAATGCAAATTCTCAAAAAAGGATTTACTAATTCGCTTACAAGCCATTCGAAAATATGGACACCTGGTATCCAAAAAACGGCCATCCAAAGTTTAAAGGTGAAAGAAGAGGAAGATGTTTTGTTAGATCAAGCAGAAAAAGTAGAAGCGGTGGACCAAGCGACAAAAAATGGAGTGGCTGAAGTAAGCACTTCTTCATATGTAATTTGGTCTGAATCTGATATAGAAGATAAATCTTCCACTTCCAACTCGATGGAGTATTTTGATTTTGAGTCAAAGATTGAAACCCATGAAATTAAATTGCAAAAAATGGAAGACGATCCACTGAGAGATGACAATGAAGATTTAGCATTTTCACAAGAAGCAAAACATCTGACTATATTATAAAACTGTTTATTGTATTATTTGTTTAGATTAAGAAGAAAAATAAAAAAAGTATAATATGCCTCTTTTTTCTTTATACCTCAATTGAGATATTGCAATGAAACCTTATCTAAACTTACATTTAGGTTTAGTTAAAGACCTAATATTCAGACATATGTAATTATAAATATCATCACTTAAATTCCCATGTACATGAACTCTAAAAATATTAATATTATATAGTACATCAACATAGCTCATTTATAAAACTTCAGGAATAATTAAAAAAATCCTTATTCTAATGACTTTAATACATTAAATAAAGTGGTATTCTGTTGATTTATACAATTTTTTAGTAATTTTCTTAATTAAAAAAAAATTAAAATTATGAAGGATTTTATTATTGAATTTACTATAATATTTAAATAATAAAACAATAAATAATGTTCAATTTTTAGTAAAATTTATTATTATAAGAAAAGTTGTGCTATAAAACTGTCAGTGCCATCTATTGAAATAGTCTGTAATTTATTATTTATTAAATATTTATAATAGTGATATATGTGTGAAAAATGTTTATTTACTTTGTTCATAGATGTCACTATAAACATTTATTTTTGTTTATCGAAATAGATAAAAAATAAACTTGAAGGATGACTCGTTTTGTATTGGAAAAACTTTTTCTGCTCTTGTTAATAATTATTATTTAAATATTTTTTTTAAATAACTCTAAACGTATTTTCATGATTCGCAGTGTGACTTCGGAGACAGATAAAAGGCATAGAAGTCTTAATTCTGAGGTCGAGGGGTTTCGCTATGTGTTGAGTGGCAATCGTTCATTTGGTGGTTGTCGGGAGATTCTTCGAGAATTTGCCGAAGTTTTTTTGATAGTCAATCGTAGTTATTATTCGTGCGTGGTGATGTGATTAAATGTCATATTTTTTAAACAATACGTTCATGAAAGATTGACAAATAGCAGACAAAAATAATTGAGAATCAATCGCATTAGCGTTTAATCACACATCTAAAAGTCATAATAAATTGCAAAATACTTTTCGACGTAAGGTCAAGAGTGTCTCTCTAAACGTATAATACAAGAATTCATGTTTATTTAATTAAACTTTTATTTTTTAAATATATTCCGAAAACAAAAATGTTAGCTTGTAACCTGGATACAAAAACAACATTATTTTCACTGCATCGTTTTATAAAATAGGTATGGATATATTTTATATTTTTTACGTATGTAAAAACATTAAACCATTTATTATTTCACTTTAATTATAATCTACATTTAATGTAGGACAATACCTTAATTACATTTGATTATAGAAAATTGACGTATATTAAGGAAAAAAAATAATTCAGAAAAACACCTTATTTTTATTAAATAATTATCACAATTAACGTCGTTATGTTTGAACTAAAATTATTTTGTATAAAAAGCAATGTCAAAAGTCAAGTTCATATATATATAGATAAAAATACAAGCAATTACATTTTTAATACGACAATGTACTGAATTAATTTATTAGCTTTATATTTATAATAGTAGTGAATGCTTATTATATAATATGAAGATTTTAAATATCAGTATAACATATTTTATCAGCAATAATAATGAACGTATTAATTAAATAAACTATATGTAGGGATAATTTATTTCTCTATAGTTATATTCCTTATCAGGTAAATACATTTCAAAATCATATTTTTTCCACATAGTAGAATCGCAAACATTCGGCGATTGAGACAATCGTAGTTTCCACTCATCTAATAATTTATCTGTAAGGTTATCCTCGCATTTTTTTATATGCGACATTATACATATTGGCAGAATCCCATCTGAAAATCTTTCCTTGTTGATGTTTACGTTTAAATTCATACAGTTACAATTGATAGGATTACCATGAAGGAAAACTTTGGTATTGGTATCCAGTGATGTAAAAGTTTTATTATTAATTACTGTGAAGTTATTACAGGAGGCCATTATTTCTATTAATTCAGTCTTGGGATAAAATGGAGGCATAATAAAAAATTGTATAAAATTTTTATTAAAATTAAGCCTTTTAAGTTTAGGTGCTTCTTTAAAAATTTCTATAGGAAATTGTTGCAACATATTGTCAGAAACAAAAAAGCTAAGTAATGAGGTTTTGTTTTTATAAACTTCAGATATCATCGTCAATTGATTATTGCTCAAATCCAAAGCCTTCAATTTAAAATTGTTTGAAAGATAAGGTAATGTTTTTAAATTATTACTTGCCAAATTTAAAGTCAGTAATTTATTTAACTCAGAAAATGCGTCTTTTGCTAAATTAGATATATAATTATGGCTTAAATCAATATGCATCAGATGTACGTTGCTCGCAAATGACTTAGAAGAGATATTACTTAATATATTGTGGCTCACGTTTAAATACATAAGTTTGCTGATCGAGCCAAACATGTCGTTAATATTTTCGATTTGGTTATGATCCAGACGCAAATACTCTAATCTAGGTATCTTTGAAAAAAATATGTTTGAAATTTGTTTGATTTTGTTGTTGGACAGTAGCATAAGTTTGATGCGATTTTTCACCATAAACATATTCTCGTTCACTGATATTAAATCGTTGTTTCTCAAGTCGACGGTCATCAATATTTTGCAGCCGTAAAATAATTTATCTTTTAAATAAGCAAGCTTTACATTTTTCATTGAGATTAGACGCACAGAAGATAGAGTTTTGAAATGATCGAATTCTACGGTTGTAAAATGGTTATCGTCGAGACGCAGCGACTTTAAGTTGGTGTTTCTTCTCAAAATATCAACTGGCATGTTATAAATATAATTTTCTGACATATCTAGATGATTCAGGTTACCGTTGAATATAAACCAGTTGTGATTTATGTTTTGTAAGTTGTTGTCTTTCAAATTTAACAGGTGCAAACTTTTCAGATTGAGAAACGTAAACTCGTGTATGAATTCCAATCGATTGTGGCTCAAATCGATCGAGTATAATTTCTCGTTGCTGGAGAATATGTTTTCAGTCAATGTTGTAATATAATTGTGCCGTATATTTAAAGAAACTAATATAATTAAGCCACTAAACAACCCATCTGGTAGATTAGTCAATTTATTACTCTCCATGTTGATTGTCTTCAGATTGTCTTGATTTTTGAACGTATCCTCGAATATAATGATCATGTCATTATTGGAAATATCCACTGCTACAAGATTAAAAGTAGGTAGTTGCTTCAACAACACAGTAGCTGGGTTTTGAACTTTTAATCTTAAGATTTCCTTATGTTTTTCTAATTCGTAAGTATTCTGGTAAGTGTCGTCAAAGGTGTTGCTCGTGTGATAATTGTTACCGATTAACAGCGACAGTCCTAATTTGTTTGCACTTAATATTAGATGCGGATTATACGAAATCAAAAAGTTCTTTGTCAAATCCAAGTATATTAGATTTTTCAAGTGAGAAAATGCGAATGGGTGAATGAACATTAATATGTTTTCGCTGAGATACAGCTTTTGGACGAGATTAAATCCTTCAAATGTGTGCGCATAAATCTGACGTATGTAATTCTTGTCTGCACGTATCACGCTAATATTTTTAAATTTTTTTCCTTCATCCAAGTCTAGAATTAGCAATTTACACGATGTCATGTTTACTTCACTAGGTTCGCACTGGGTACTGCCTGTATCTGAGTTCACATTATTGTTAGATTTGCACATTAGCGAACACGTATTAAATTGTTCGTATAAAAAGCAATAGAAAAAACAATTCACACCCCAGGGTAATACTGACACCACACAAATTAAAATATTAATAGTTTTCATGTTAAAGAGCGAGTTGCTAAAAACTATGTTAACGTACGAATTATTTTACTTAAACTGACACGTATTGTATAACAGTGTCAAAGATCATTTAGATAAAAACATAATCTAACATTTGTAAATACTTATGTTATTAAAATAATAAATGTAATATTATTAAATTGTTAATTCACAATGGTTTTATATTTTTTATATATATTTTAAGGAATCATTCCCATTGAATTATATTGATGTTATATTTGATATATACCTTTATTCCATTCAGAGGGTGTTTTATATGACTAAATATTTTTAATAATTTCATCATGTATGTGTTGCAGAAGAGTATTCTCGTCTCTATTTAGCATCTCTGCAAAAAGGTTGTCTGTATCTTGTTACTTCATATTTTCAAGACGCAATAAGACTTCTTCCAGAGAAGGTATGTCACTACTTGAAATATTTGTTTGTGTCTCTTCCGAAGAGTATTATTTTATTCTAAGTTTTTTTCTCTATAGTTTAATAATATTAAGATAAACAGATATCTACGTATAAATATAAATTTCTTACACATACTATTATATAAACATTTTATTTTACTTATTTATTATGAAAGGTTTTTCTTTATCACATAAAATGTACTGATGAAATTTTTTCATTTATTCATGTTAAATGTTTATTAAATTTCAATATCACGACAATAATATAAATGGTGTGCATTATTTTAGGAGATATATGCATTAAAATAAATACTTTGTTTCATAAAACGAATTGTTTGTGCATATAGATATAATTTTTTATTTAGAAATGAATTCGCTTCAGGAAATTATTTATGGGGTGTTCACTGTTCTGACTAATGCTCGCTCGCACCTAATCTGTCCAACAGTAAAGCACAAACTATTTGTTTTATTAAACAATGATTTTATATATTGCTTATTTATATTGTCATTTAATATAAATTTTATTATAAGTTTTTGCATTTTTGAAATTTATTGTTGACTATTATAAAATAAATTAAATAAAAAATATTTTTTTACGTAATTGACGCTTTTAAAACATATGTTTATTGTTCACCTAACAGCTGCTTAAATAAAAGTAGCGAAGGAATGCGTCATTTTCAGATATACAACTTTGCAGCCAAAATAGATGCCGAAACAGTAGGTAACAGTTAATTTTATGAGTATTTATGAACAACTATATTTATATGTAAATGTAGATATTGCTATAAGGCGATGAAATCGAAATGGCAGGTCTTGAACATCGAAGAGTCTTCGCTGGAGTGTCGAGTTGAATTATTTTCTGCTGTGATCTGTCGTGATGATGCTAGATGATCCACTCATGCTGTCGCTTTAAGGTGGTGAAGTCGAAAGGGCAGGTCTTCTTTTGTGTGTCTGGAATTAGAAGCACATGTAATCATAATTTAATCTTCAATATATAATTTATGTTCTTCAATATCATTTGTGATATGTGTTTCTGTTAATCCTAAAAATAGCGAATATTTATTTTGAGCTTGTTCTATTTCTTCTTTATATTTAAAATAGCTCTGTGTATTGATCAATATTTTAGTTACACTTATGTGATATTAATTTATTTAGCTATATATTGTTTGTGTTTCGATTTATATTTTCAACTAAGCGTCGGATTTTTATCGATGTATCTATTCTTACTTTGGCGTTCATGTCTTCTGTGTTTTTAATAGTATCATATTTTTCTTCTGTTGAAACATGTATGTTAATGATATTTATGATGAAGAACATATCATGTCAAACATAACACATTATTGTATTTATTGCAACGAATTCTATAACTAGATACATTGTCTTACTTCTGACAATGAACCTAGTTCACTTTCATGACAGCTATATAAATTATGCAGTCTCTTTTCTCAAGGTTCTTTTACCTTACCGTCGCACTTATTATTTGTCAGCTATATCGTATTTGTACATCTCCAATTGTAGCCAAATTATATAAAGTTAATACATTCCACGTTCACATTGTAGGTTCACTGTATGTAAATATTTTAAATATAGTGGTGTTTTTCGAACCACCTTGTTTATCACAAATTATTTTGATATGCGAGCATCGTTATATTTAAGTGTCTTTTGATGTTAAAAGTCAACTTGATATGAATGAATAATAAGAAAAACTCCCTTTTTTGTTTGTTCTATAACGTTCATTATAACTAAAAAGATAACAGCAAATTATAAATTTAATAGAAAATTCAGTTAAATCGAAAAGAAAGTCATACATTTAAAACTATAAAACTGATGGATGGATCCTTAATGGAAATGTGATGTATAAACACATTTCATAGTGCGTCCAAAAAGCAATGCAATTGATCCGTCACAGGGGTGCATACGGACAGTGAAATAGAAAAAAAGTAGCTCCAGCTATTTAACACCAAGCAGATCATCTAGCATCATCACGACAGATCACTTCTCTTCAATATTCATGACCTGCCATTTCGAATTCACCGCCTATAGAAATAATTAATTTTATTTTCAAAAATGTATCAAAATTTATTTTAATTTAGAGAGTTCAATATAAATGCAGTTAATTGATTTCTTAATAAATAAGATAAAAAAATGATTTTTAAAATTAAAAAAATAATTTTTATTATAATTACACCTACTTTAGAATATTTGTTAACGTACATAAATAAGCTTCCAAAAGAGTTTTCATGAAGGTTACAATGCAAAATTGACCTGAAGATGTTATATTGCCTTCGTGGTGATATTGGAATGCCTTCAAACTTTTGAGAGGCTTAGAAGATAACGAGGAGGATCCATTAGGGACAGCTCCAGAAATGGTCTGTATTTATAAACACTTCTGCGTTGGGAGCATATAATAATTTGATTATTATTTCAGGATGTATTAGATCCTTCCGTTTGCATATCAAAATTGTGCAAGAAAAAAGTAAAAAGTGTCACTACAGGAAGTGGACAATTAATAGACAAAAATATTGCTAAAAAAATGAGGAAGATGTATCCAAACCAAAGAGAGTTCACTAAAAATATTATAATGCAAATTCTCAAAAAAGGATTTACTAATTCGCTTACAAGCCATTCGAAAATATGGACGCCTGGTATCCAAAAAATGGCCATCCAAAGTTTAAAGGTGAAAGAAGAGGAAGATGTTTTGTTAGATCAAGCAGAAAAAGTATAAACGGTGGACCAAGCGACAAAAAATGAAATGGCTGAAGTAAGCACTTCTTCGTATGTAATTTGATCTGAATCTGATATAGAAGATAAATCTTCCACTTCCAACTCGATGGAATTGAGATATTACAATGAAACCCTATCTAAACTTTCATTTCAGTTTAGTTAAAGACCTAATATTCAGACATATGTAATTATAAATATCATCATTTAAATTCCCAAGTCCATGAACTATAAAAATATTAATATTATATAGTACATCAACATAGCTCATTTATTAATAAAACTGAAGTAATAATAAAAAAAAACCTTATTCTAATGACTTTAATACATTAAATAAAGTGGTATTCTGTTGATTTATACAATTTTTTAGTAATTTTATTAATTAAAAAAAAATTAAAATTATGAAGGATATTAGTATTGAATTTACTATAATATTTAAATAATAAAACACTAAATAATGTTCAATTTTTAGTAAAATATATTATTATAAGAAAAATTGTGCTATAAAAATATTAATGCCATCTATTGGAGTAGTATGTAATTTATCTTTGTGGGAAAAATGTTTATTAATTTTGTTCATAGATGTCGCTATAAACATTTATTTTTGTTTTATCGAACGAGATAAAAATAAACTTGAAGGATGACTCGATTTGTATTGGAAAAACTTTTTCTGCTCTCGTTGCTTGATATAATTTAATTATTTATGCAATGTCATGTATAAAATGAGATTAAAAAGTACAGCGACTGGAAAGCAAAACAAAGCATTGGCTCGCGGCACATTACACAGTATGCGTGATGGAAAAAACTTGAAATTTGCATAAACATGGTCATAAAACGGCACAAAAGACATCTGATAACGAAGAGAGGGAATGAATAATGAAGCCGATTCTCGGAGCAGGAAAGATATAAAAATAACATGAAACCGAAAAGAAATGTCGACGAAAATAAAATAAACAACGTCAATTGTTTTGATTGTATATTTTAGAACATTTTTTAAAATTACTTTATAATAGATCTATTATATTTATTAACTAGATTTTTCTTGGTCAGTATATAATTTTTAAATAAAATCTGGAAATAATGTATAAAGTCTATTGTTGATTCAAAAAAATATATTGATTTTACACAATACATTGCTGAATTGCAGATAATTAAAACAAGAGAATGGCAATCACAAGGCATAAAAAAATGCCTGAATGATTTTTTGCTCGAATACGTGCTTGAACTTCTTGGATTTTGCCCTTCATATTTGAACCATTGTCATAGCCTAAAACAATCTGTTTTTTTTCCTCAGAATTATGGTTTTATCTGCTGAAGTAAGATTGAACATCGCGAAATTTTAGCAGTATATTAAATGTTATTATTGTGATTATTTCGTTTGGCGTGTGAACTTCAGTTCGGTTTATTTTTTCTTAATAGCTAGACATCAATTTTTAGCACTTCACCTTTACTCGAGACTCAATTCGGTGTTTAAATATCTTCCTTTGGTCTTGGATGATTATGCAGCTGCGCTCGTAGATGAAAGGTCGATTTGTTACTGTTGATAGTTAATCGTAGGTAATCGTTAAATTTAAAGTTCTATAAATCGCCTAAAATTATTAATATTTTTTATTTAGGTATAATTACTACATCGTTAGGTCGATTTTTGGACACATTTTTAACTATTTAATTTTGTTTTTAAAATACATTTACATAAAAAAAATATAATATGACATGTTACTTGTTTGTTGGTTGAAAATAAAGATTGTTCTTTTTGTACTGCGTCTGTGTACGCAAGATAACATTTTTACGAATACAGAATACACATTTATTACGAGGGATATTTTCATGACTCTGAGAAAACGGCGGCCATTGTTGGGAAGGGATAAAAAAAATATTCAACGCCTTTTCAAAAGCCTGAACGTGTTTTTTTCGCACCTCAATGTCGAATTTAAATTCCACCCGAATAGCTGAGAGGTGCACGTTCATTTTTCACCGGGCCTTTTGTGCGAAACTTTTTTGTTTCGCTAAACACCTGCGATGAATAATATGTGCCCGACGAATTTACAGGCCAAAACTCCTGTAGGAACGAGCTTCTTTTGGATACCAAGGAATTTTATATGCATTGCTCCAAAATAGAGTTTTGGATTGACGCAAAACTCTTCTTTCATTATTAGGTAATGCTTTAAAAATAGCCTTAAAATCGTTAAAAAATAAGCTCTTAACATAAAATACATTGTACAATAAGTATTTAAATATGCAAAAAATTAAAAAAACAGTAAATTATAAAAAAGGTTTTTATAAAAATATTAAAATTTCAGTACCAAAGCATTCTTTTAAAATTATTTTTAAAATAAAAAAATAATTTTTAAATTGTTAAAGATGCGACAAAGCATTATTTGCAAAGAAAACTAATATTTTTTGTCTACGCTAGTGCATCTGAGCTTACCAACTAACTTATATTAAATGAAACTCTTATATTATAGTATATTATTAATACACGTTTTCTATGGCTGTTTAAATGATTACATATGTTAACATGCTGCTATATTTATTTTGTACCAAATAAAATTTTAAAATAAATTTTATTTTATAATTTTTTTAATTTTTTTTTATTTATGCATGTTAAATGTTTATTAAAAATCAATATCGTGACAATAATATAAACGGTGTTCATAAAGGGGAATTATTTTAGGAGAAATATGCTTTTAAATAAATACTTTGTTCCATAAAACGAATTGTTTGTGCATTTAGGTATAATTTTTTATTTAGAAATAGATTCGTTTCAGGGAATTATTTATGGGGTGTTCACTGTTCTGACTTATGCTCGCTCGCACCTAATCTGTCTAACAGTAAAGCATAAACAATTTGTTTTATTAAACAATTATTTTATATATTGCTTATTTATATTGTCCTTTAATTTAATTTTATTTTAAGTTTTTGCATTTTTGAAATTTATTGGTGACTATTATAAAATAAATTAAATAAAAAATATTTTTTTACGTAATTGACGCTTTTAAAACATACGTTTATTGTTCACCTAACAGCTGCTTAAATAAAAGTAGCGAAGGAATGCGTCATTTTCAGATATACAACTTTGCAGCCAAAATAGATGCGGAAACATCAGGTAACAGTTAATTTTAAAGGCATTTATAGACTATTCTATTTATATGTAAATGTAGATATCGCTATAAGGTGACGAAATCGAAATGGCAGGTCTTGAATATCGACACGACAGATCACAGTCGAAAATAATTCAACTCGACACTCCAGCGTAAACTCTTCAATATTCATGATCTGCCATTTCGAATTCACCGCCTTATAGCGATATCTACATTTACATAGAAATATGGTAGTTCATAAATGCTTATAAATTAAACTGTTACCTGCTTTTTCGCTATCTATTTTGGCTGCAAAGTTACACCGCTTCGGCCTCAAAAGCCGATAATTGTATGTCTCAATTGGCTAGCTATTTCAAAACTATATAAAAATAGCCCTAAATGTATGAATAAAATATAATTTTTAATTTTAAACTGCTGATATATAATAAAGCTAAATTTCAAAATAACACTGTTTAAAATTAGAGTTAAAGTTACATATTTTATAGCTTAAAATGTGATACATACCCAAATATAGCAGAATTAGTTATTTATACATTGCTTCCATTTGTATCGACATATTTTCAACTTTGTTGCAAAGCTTGTGAAAGCAAAACAACGAAGGAAACTACAGGTTATAAATAACCTGAGATGTGCAAGAAAGTCGAAGGTTTTTAATTTAATCTAGTAATGTAAAATAAAAAATAATACTATAGAAATAATAAATTTTATTTTCAATACTGTTTCAGTTTATTTTAATTTAGAGAGCTCAATATAAATGCAGTTAATTAATTTTTTAATTAAGTAATATATTAGTATTAAAATAAAAAATAATTAATTTTTATTATAATTACACCTATTTTAGAATATTCGCTTACGTACAATAATAAGATCTCATAAACACAAAATGTACTATAAATATTTTATTGTTTCTATTTTATTACGCACGCAAAAAGGTACGAAACAAAGAGCTTCGCAGGATGCATGTGGTTTGCCAGCAAAAAACTTTTGTCCCAATTTTACGTAATGGACTATATTTGTCTTAGGGTCACGCTCGAACCGAGAAAGGGCGGACGCCAAAAAGGTTTTTCATGAAGGTTACAATGCAAAATTACTGCAAAAAATGTATAACATTCGACATAACGTTATGTTTAGTATTTGATCTAAATTTTAACTGGCGCTTTTGTAAAATGCTCATTAGTCAAAAATAAGTACTCTTTTAGTACGTCTTTTGTTATGTCTCTGTTGGTGCACATCTGGACTCTACATTTCGATATTAAAAATAAAATTAGGCTCTAAAATTTACGATGGCAGAATTTTGACAAAACAATTTATACAAAATATTATGTTAAATAATTTTCTGAAAAAAAGTGCGTATCCGCATATCTCAAATGCTTCTGGATCATTAAAATAATTTTGTGTCTATTGTGGGATTGCAAAAAATTTTTACATTATAAAAATCTTAAATCTGGCCGAACAATAATAGGAAGCAAGGATATTTTTGGATGAGGAAATAAAAAAGTCTGAACTTGTCAACTGAAATCACTTAGTTTAACATAACTGTAATACGTGTCCCATCTGACGAAATTGCTTCTCAATAAAATCAAGCAACTTAATTGAAAGATTTAATGTCATCTACCTTCTTCTCCAGACCTTGCTCCTCCTAACTATTATTTATTTCGATTGATACAACATTTCCCAGATGGGAAAAATGCAGATATTTTTAGGAATATTTTCAGTAAAAGCCTTCCACATTTTTTACTAATGGAATTAAAAAATTGACAGGGAAGTGTAAGAAAGATATGTCTTTAGGAGGAAATTATATTTTCTACGGCAATAATTTCGAGATTAACAAATAATTTGCAGTATATTGATCTGTCTAGTATTAATTTATTGTGAATGTAATGGAAATTCGTACTGTGAAATGTATTAGATTATAGTCAGTGGGTCAAAATCTGTTGAAGTAAAAATTTAAATAAATTTATTTATTTAAAATTGTACTTTAATTAATAAAAATTGCCTCTCATAAATTTAGATTTATATCATTTAGCTTACTGGAAAGCCAATAAAAAATATATTCATTTTTAATTTGCATGTAATTTGCATGATTTTGATTAATGAATACCACAAGAAATATTTATTTAGGAATGATGTATTTATTTTTATGGTTGTCTTCTAAGTTTAAAATCTCAGAAAATTTAGTGATTAAATAATATAAATGCATGGAATATAAACCATTTACATGATACAAAGAGAAAAATTAAAAGCATTTATAAAAAAGTAGCTGTCGGTGTGCGAATACCGGAACCTCAACTTTTTGGGTTTTAAATATTATTTTTGCTTCGTTCTGATTTTAAAAAATATATTTTAAAATTTAATGGTTTAAATTAGACATTATTATTAAGGATTTTCAATGATAATAAAAATGGATCAATCTATAAAAAAACTATTTGAAAATAGGTTTACAACTTGACTAAATATTTCCAGAAGAAAACATATTATATTATTTAACGTTAGATTTAATATTTAGATATTCAATGATAAATCTAAATATTGTATATCATTTATGAATAGGCTTAAACTTTGCTAGATAATAATGAATTAAGCATTGTACAGTGAAATCTCAATTTCGGTGTACTGAAAATTCATTATATTGAATGTAAGGAAGATGATATATTTTTATTTTATTTACCATATTACTACAGCATCAAAATAACCTCTTATAAGGTTGACAGATCGTTTTTCATCCATTTTTAAAGATACTGTATGAAACATATTTAAAATCCATAATAAAATAAAATATATTTTTAAGATTGAAAAACATATTTTTAAAAACATATTATACTGAAAGTTTATAATTTAAAAATATTTAAATTAGTGTTATACAATTTTGTGTATTTTCCTTTCAAAGGCGTCAGTAAGAAGGATTTTTGCAACACTATGTGTTTAGTAGTTGGTAGGTAATGAATAGTACTTATTTTGAAACATTTCCCCTTTTTGTTGAAAATGTTTTTCCAAGCGAAATTTTAAAAATTCTCTAAAAACTATAATTTTAAATTGCCAACGTTTGCCAAAATTTAAGTTCATATTTTTTCTGTATAGAGAATCCACATAATTTATATTTTAAATCCCGTATAAACTAAACATATTTTAAAAAATATTTTTTTTAGAATTTGATGATTTTTATACATATTTTGATATATATTTTACAATTTAAATCGATAAAATCAATTGCGTCGTTCGTTTTCAAGCGCACCGATACTTGGGATTCCCCACCGTCAGATTTGACACTTTCGTCATCTGTCAAGCGCGCGCCGGGATACAGCATAGTGCGATTAAATAAACAGTGAAATATGTTATAATCACGGCGTTTTTCTTACTAAGTGTCAATTGAAGATGATTCAAAGTGATGTAGCATTGGAATTATAGATAATATTTTCAAAGCTATAAATAATGAGTGTGCCAGTAAGTGTTTGTTTATATGAATAATATATCACTGTTATTCTAACAAAATTACCATTGACTTTCCAGGAACTAATATTAAAAGACAAACAGCGGCGATTGGGCAATTAAAGGTATACATACCAAATTAAACATTACAATGGTAGTAATAATGAAAAATCTCATATTAGTGTAAACAAAAAGTTACTTTTTACCCACTATATAGTATCGTTTACAATTAATTTTCAGAAGCAATGATAGATCTAATAACATTTACGTATGGCAAACAATTAATATATGACATATTGCGACAGTTTTAAAGAAGATGAAGAGATACCAATCTACGTGTTTAATTTTCTACTGTATCTTCCGTCAATTTTGTTCTTAAATTTATGTATTAAATTTATGTATTATATTAGTAGTAATAACGTGTTCAATGTTTACTCTTACTGTTTTTTAATTATTTTTCAGAAGCAATGATGGAACAATTTGATGACCTATATGGCTACAACGTAGAATTGGTATATATAAACAAAGAGTGAATCTTCTCATGTTGAAGTCACTGTCAGCAAGTATTATCTTTTTATAATGAAGATACTACATAAGTTTGATGTAGCTGAATATCTTGAATTTGGCTATTCCGAAAGAGAAATAATGGCACAGAACAAAAATTGAACATATTTTGCCACATCGGAATTAAAAACAACCCACTCTTTGATATTTTGGCTATCGATTATTCCAGGTATGCAATCGCATATTTATAATCATTGTAAAAAGTCGTTTATTAGATAACATCCAAGAAACTACACATTTATAAGCTGTCCGTTGGCTGATATTAAAGCGTTCCCACTGCGACAGCACAGATTTCATCGACATTAACTTTCAATCCTCATACATACTAAGGATATATTACGCGTTCACGTTTAAAAGATAACTGGTTTATTTGAAATTCTTAAAATCTAACGTATAAGTGCATTAAATCGGAAACAATGATAGTGTTTATGTAATATAAAAGGAAAAACTCACTTTTCGGCCTCGGAGCCCGGCGACGGGAATTCAAAATTTGAAGATTTCATTACGAAGATTGTCTTATGATTGTTTATCTAGTTTAATCAATGTATTCTTCTAATCCTCAACACTTTATGTATATATTTCACTATCATAGTTACAACACACCTAAGTAAATTGCAATCCGATTATTTATATACAGTCAAATGATGAATTAATGAAAATTATTGTCGCGTAGCAAAATTTAATTATTTAATAATAATTATTTTAGTTGTTGTCACGGTACTGCCGGCCATCTTGTTTTATATTTGAATGATTATTTTTCTTTGGTCGAAACAACAGAACGCATTACCAGTGCCTCGGAAAGTAATAAATCAAATTCAAATTCAAATTTTTTTTTTTATTATTATAATTAAATATATTTCCTTTGTTTTCGTGTATTATTACATACCGTTCATAGATAGCGATATGATTTACAAAGTAGAGAATTGAACAGAAAATGTTTTATTTAAAGTTATGTGCGTCCGGAAGCGAAAGCGACAGCACCGGCTTAGAACAATTATGAATAAGAGCTAAGTAAATCTAAAATTAACAATATGTGTTGTTCCGTTTATTTGTTATGACTTCTTTTTGTTCCCAAATAATGTGTTTTTTCACTCGAGCTAATTGATGTTTTTCTTTTTGTGTCTTTCAGGCGTGGTAAATTATTTTTTGATTTAGTCCTAATGTTTCCTGTGATTTTTTATGTAAATTATATTCATCGTGTTTTTGTTGCAAATTTCTTTGCATTTTTGATCTATCTAATTTTTCTTAGCTTAGAATTTTTTTATAGGACGACTTTAGCTGATTCATATTTTTAATTTTCTGCTTCATAAATTGTTGCTTTTTAAATCTCGAAGAACTCTTTTTCCCCTGGAATTATTGTCGTATTTTCCTATTTCGAATTTATTTCTTTTTCTTTCATTATTTGTTGGACATTTCAATTTGATTAAAATTTTATTAATTTTCAAAATAGGAGCTGTAGATTGATTGTTGATATGATTTTAATTTACTTTTAATTTATTTGCAGCATGTGTGGATTCTTTCTTATTTAATTTTAAGCAAGTTACTGAAGTCACTACACGCGTTATAATCGTTATTTTTTGTATTATTTTAATTTAGTGCTTAATATTATTTATAAAAATAGGTATACTGAATTCTATTTTATTATTTAAAAATGTTTCGGAATTATGAAATGTATTTTATGAAATCTAGGGGCGCGCCAAAGCGCTAAAATGGGGTAAATACAATTAACATGTTACAAGGAAAGAATTTAAATAATTAGATTAATCTGTAAATATTTTTATTGTTACTTATCCCTACTATTAATTTAATTTCAATATGCAATATGAATGACAAAATACTTATTTAGTACTAAATCAAAAGATACGCCTTTTGATTGAATCTCATTGATTAACCAATTACTCAAAGTTTCGTATTATATACAATTTATTGCAATACATAATTAATCTAATAAAAATCGACCAAAACCCAAAGCTTTATTACGTAATAAAAAATATTTAATATATTTTATTACTCCCACAGAGGAAAGACTGGACCACTGTATATCGCACAAAGGCAATATGGCTGGCACATAGACTCGTTCTCCCCCAAGAAATATTCAACAAGGTAAGACTCCATCTTAAATAAAAGAACTGAATGCGTGCCGGAGAAAGAAGAAGCGACCATAGCGCCAAGGACTTTTTATTAAGGCAATATATCTTGGCTGCGAGAATATGACGTACGTTTCTTCCCGGAATGTCCTTAATTTTAACTCCCTTTTACTTTAAAATAATAAAAATACTGGCAACGCCTAGTTAATGTGTCATTGTAAAAATAAATCATTTGTAGCTAAAATATATTTTAACGATCAGATAGACTAGATTTATTGACTCAAGCTTTAATCGAAAAAATATTATATGTATATGAACAAAACGATCAAAGTCATTTATTTCTTAATTTATTCTTCTATAGTAATATTGCCCATTTCAATCTAAGCATTTCTTAAAATCTAATATTATTATTACTTTTTTAATATGTATTTTTGTGTGTTGTATATGTATTATTTTTTTGCTATCGTGACGCATTGGGGTTAACCTCTTAGGTAACATTAGTCTTAATTTATTTTAAAAGAATAAAATAAATATAGAAATTAAAACTTGATAAAAAAGTAATAATAAATAATATTTCCGAGTATTTTACGTTAAAATCGAACTTTCTCATCTATAATGATATTTAGATACTGTTCTTCGATTTCCATTAAGTCGCCTTAATATATATGCTCTTTGAATTATTGTCTCCTTTGGTTAATATTCATTAGATAATTATGGTAGAATCAAACAAGACAGTACTATTGTTAATATTTATAAAGGCTAATGGTTATTAAATAAGGCTAAATAATCAATATCAAATGCTCGTTAATACTCCATATTGCTATCTAATTCATTCCACATTCCTACAATTAAAATATAAGTTGAAGGCCAATTAATAAAAAATTATGTTGACCTAGTGACTAAAATACACATAGAGTTTCATATGTTTTAGAGTTTCCTTCGTCGTATAAACTTGATTATGTTTGTGTATGTATTGAAGTTATTTATAAATATTAATAAGAATTTACTAAACAATTTTGCTTTTAAGTAAAAAAGCTTTTGAAGTAGATTAATTATTATTTTTTACCAAATTTAATTATATACATACATACATTTAATTCATTATTTTAATAACTTAAAAATAATATAAAACAGCACGATAGGTTAATGGTGTAAATCAGTGACGAAAATTTAAAAGATTTGAGTTTAATATCATATTAAACGTATTTACTATAAAATCTAAATTAATGATTATTTTATTATTATAAAGTAGGACCTCCTTGACCTAGCATCATAAAACTATATTCATAGTTTAGTATCTTCTCTAATTTAATATTATACGACGTACTTGACAATAATGCAAGACTTTTCACAACGTATTAAATTTTCATACGGTTATTATCCAATTATCGTGTTGGCTCAAGCTTAAAACAACACCCTTGAGCTTATATATTTTTAAAGCAAGCTACCTGCATTTTCTCATGCTCCTAGAGCATCAGGTTACTATTTAAAGTTGGCGTGCTTAAATTAGCACTACACTCTAAGCACATGTTTTTTCAAGACGCACGACAAAAATGAGAAAAAAAGCTTTTTCCTCTCTGAATAAAATTGCATTGGATTTACGAGGGTGAAAAAAAAATATACGACCGTGTCAAAGTGTATGAGACTATGACTAGGGAGTCCATAAATAAAGCGTCGATATATCGACCGAGGGCTTAGGACGAGTTGGTATTTTCGAATCAGTCAAATTTTATGGGATTTTTTTATTTATTTTCTCGGTTAAAAGAAGACAGAATTGGGTATATGTATATGTATATTCATACACATATGTACACAATAATATGTCAAACAAAAGTATTTGGCCGATACTACTTTTTCAATAGGCTTATAAATTATTTGTCTGTCAACTTAGACGTGTCAGCAATATTTTAAACATGTCGAGACTTTTGCAAAAGTTTTTCTCTAAAGAAAATTTAGTACAACATGAATCACGCAATTTTCTGATAGTATTGATAAATATATTTAAATTAAATTGGTATAATTTCAATGTATTGTACTTTAATATGCTTTTTTCTCATATACATATAAATAATTAAAATATATAAATACTGTATATTAGGTTCTATTATATATTCATTGGTTGGCATCACAAGTAGCTGTATAATTTATTTTATTTGATTAATGAAAGATAATTTGCGGGGACTTTTAACATATTTTAAAGTAGAATGCTTTGAAGTTTTATTACACCAATTAACATTAGACGATGCTTAACTCAATATATACATATTCTAGAACGTGGTTATAAAAATATTGGATCAAGGTGAAGCACACAAAATATAGTTCAGTTAAGTGCATTTAACGTATTAAATATTTATACGAGAAATTGTAAGTTCATTGAAGCAGTAATACAATTTTTATTTATTTAATTAGTATTTTATATTATGTTGAAAAACATTTATATCTTGAAGATTTACAGTTCGCATTAATTAAAAACATTTAATTATTTCAACTAGTCGCGTTTTAAAAAAAACTTATATAATGAAAAATTTCAAGAAAAAGTACAAATTAAAGCATAATAAAAGTGTTTTTTAATTTATTATTATTTTAAAATATAATACATTTAACTAAAATGTTATAGTTATAATAATAAAAGGATATTTAATTATACTTTTTACGTTTATAAACTAATTTTTTCACGTAGCTCTATATCCGAGATTAATATAAAACGCATACATTTTACTGAAATAAATTAAATCTATTTAAAATATACGTTTCAAACTCATTTTTTACTGTCTTAATCTTGTGCTATTTGTTCATAAGGAGGCAACCATAATAATTATATTACAGAAATTGCTTTTCGTTTAAGTGTGATATATGATTAATGCATTTAACAACATTTAAAAAAAATATATCTAAATTTATTTTTTACAAAATATCCTGAAAAACTATTTTAACATAATTTTTATCACTTTATTATATCATTAAAAAAATTCGATTTTCGTGAACTTCCCTTTGTTTGCAATTACACATTTTTAGGTATTGCTTTTTGAGAGAATTTTTTTGTTATGGGTTTTTTTCATATATCAAAGATCTGACATATTCTTAGCATACGAGGCATTATTTAGCCGTTTTCGCGAAAAAAGTAGAATTACCGATACTTATTCTAAAATTGCCTTAAGAATTGTCTGAGAAGCATAAAATTTTAATGTTTTTATCAAAGAAAGATTATTTTTGCAAAAAAACGCTTAGTATATGTTTTAGAACCGAGTTAGGGTGATTTTTATTTGTATAATATAGTACTATTGTCAGGCGTCAGTGTCAAATGCGAGAATTATCACCCTTTGTGTATGTGACACAGCTCTTTTATATCATGCTAGCAGCTTTGACTAATCGTGAATGGGTTTATTATGGTAATTTATCCCAAAAGAGGTTAACGCCTTCGTTTTGATTTGTCTATGAACAAAATAAAACACACCTATTACCTACCATAAATAAATATTTTATAAGTTGGGCTTAACGATCTTTAATCACGCGTTTGAATAACGACAATATCGGTAAAAATGTTTATTGCTCAAAGGGTCAAATCTCGTATTACATTTTTGTAGATTTGTGGCGATTTATGTTTCTGGATGATGTTGCGCTATTTGTTAAGTAAATTTTCTCTCGAGAAAGTTGATTCACAAAGCGCCTTTGTTCAAACGACGATTACTAATGTGAAACTGTAAAGAATTCCCTACACTTGTAAATTAAAATGCAGAAAAAAATATTTAGCACGAGAATGACGTGCTAGTATATTATTTATTTACTAAAAATAGAAGTATAGAAAAATAATTAAAATCTTTGTTTGAGAAAATAAATGTAATATTTACAAAGTCAACTTCTTAAAAACACGTAATTTAAAAATTTATTTAACGGTCGAAAAAATATAGCACCGATTGCGACCGCGTGCTTGTTTGCCGTTTAACTCATTTCATGGCTTTAACCGTCATTTTTACAACTTGCTCTTAACAACTACCTCAGTACCTATTTTTTAATACTTCATGATTAATTCTACATATATTTTATAATTAAAAATTCAATGATATAAAAATCTTGTTGTATAATGCTGTTAACATATCCCTATATTCCATTATTAAATGTATAAATAATGTTTTTTTAGAATTAAAATAATTTATATTTATGCATATAAGATATATATTATTATGATATAAATATACATGCAAATAATTTGTTACTTGTCAAAAACATATGTCAGTTCTATAGGTCACCGAAACTAGGTCGCGTAAAAAGCATCGCTTGGACATTTATTGGGCGTTCAGAAAAATACGATTTTAATCGCGTGCTTATTAGTCGTTCACCTCATTTCTTAGCCTTAACTGTCATTCTTACAATTTGGTCTTAACAATCAACTAAGTAGCTGATTTTTTTATACCTTTTTAAATTGTATTTAACAAAATGTAATGATATGACTATTTTTTTACACATTTTTTATATGTGTTACATCACTCTTACATTATAAGTAATAAGCTAATTTTCCATTCAGTTTTTATAATTTCTTATAAAAACCTTTTAAGACATAATGCTATATTAATATACTATTATTCAATGAGTTTTTCATGTAAATACTCAATATGTTGTAAAATGACGTTTAAAAATGTTTTTTATCAAAGCAAAAGTAATTATAGTATATTTATTTTAATAATATATCTAGATTAATTTACGCACTCGTTAATAAACGCACTAGCTATTTCTTAAATTTAACAAATTTTAACATATCATATATATAAAAACAGAAAATAAAAAAAACTAATAAGTTTGTATAATAATTAATTTATTAATGTACAAATGTGTTTCTTTATTTTTTTAGGGCATCCGCTACTGTTTTATTTTGGCAGATTGTCCTGCACATAAAATAAGTAAAGATACAGCATACATCTGCAAAAGTTGTGAAATTTCTTTTATACGTATGGCTCAAAAAAATTAGTGAAATAGATAAAAAAAAGTGTAAATAATAAAAATAAATATAAATAAGGATAAAGTGTAGTTTAAAAGTGCAATTATAAAAATAAATGTGTTTGTGATAGTTGTACGCAAAAAATGGATGCCGAAAAATTTAGTGTAAATAGTAAAATAAATATAAATAAGGATAAAGTGTAGCTTTTAAGTGTGATTATAAAAATAAATGTGCTCAAAGCACAAAATAGTGAAATAAATAAAAAAGTGTAAATAATAATATTAAATATAAATAAGGATATAGTGTAATTTATAAGTGCTATTATAAAAATAAATGTGTTTGTGACAGTTGTATGCAGAACAAGGACGTCGAAAAATTGGGTGAGTGCATATTATATTATATTTATTTTAATAATTTATTTAGAATAAACAAAACGTACATATAATACATAATATAAACATAAACTAAAAATAAGAAGTGCATAGCCATTATAATTTATTTCTTAAGGTACAAAGGTGTTTCTTTATTCCATTTCGGAAACCAGTTACAGTTTTATTTTTGCGGATTGTCCTTAGAATATTATTGTACAATATCACACCTTCGTACATAATTCCCTTGGCCATACTCATTTTCTTTACCTGTCTATCCTTAAATGATATCTATTTCTAGTATTACATCTATGCATGTCTTTATTTCTCGTATATTATTTTCTAACTTATATATAAATACTAAAATATTTATCTTCGACATTTCTTGAATATTTAACCATTTTAATCTATCACTCATACTTCTACAACTAGTAAATCTATTTTATTTTAAGACTACTCTCATTACACTATTTTGTAATTTTTGCAACATCAATTTACTTATTTGTTGAACAAAACTAATATTGTTTCACAATAATTAAAATAGGGCAATATGATACTATCTAAAACTCGAATATAATTATATCACACTTCTGGAAATTGCTCAAAGACATCGTAGACAACCCTTTGGTGCTCGAGCAGCTCCAAATGTGGGCTCTGGAAGGTGGTTATAGTTTTCGGTCGCGTCCACTGTTCTGCCTGTGAAGTCTAGAACTGGATCGCTCTTCTTTATATTATGTATATTATTTTATTTATTATGAATATTGACGCAAATGCTGTTTCGCTGCCTTAAAAAATATTGAAGTCGCTGTGGAGTTGGTCGACCCACAATTGGCTACATTTTAGTATCACAGAGTGTCACATTGTTGCATTTTCCAGATCTTATAATATTATATAATTTATGCGGAAATGTTTTAATGCGAGTACATAAAAAGTAAAACACTTCCGCATATATTTAAAGGCAAAGTTTGCGATAAGATATTGCGGATGCTCGGCATTGTTATGCGGAGCCCGTCTCCCTTTAATAATTTATCAGCGATTCACGTTTTGTATATGCGTGTATATAGCCTATCTAATTTTTTATAATATTAATAAATAAATATTCATTTTGAAAATCTGCAAATTATAATTGTCGCAATATCGTTAATTTAACGTACTTAAAACTAAACTAATAAAACACTTAGACATTACAGTACGTGCTCGATAGTTTTAAACGATGGAAATTCCGATATCCGATTCGGGAAAATTTCTCGTTAATTATTTGCTAAAGGTAGTGGAACGGTTATCCCTCGAGGCTTTTTCTTAGATAAGACTCTTTTAGTTCCAATACGAGAATATAATACGTGGCCGATTTATAAGCGTATCGCTGGACCAAAGTTGTTCGAATTCAATTTGCATGCGAATGTCCCGGGCGGCCGCGTGTCAGAGGGATTATTTCGTGAAAAGCTCTCACATGCGAATATGGTTATATTTTATTACATCATGTTCGCTAAAAACTAATGTTTCGAACTTTAGCCGCTCGAGGACAACGCGAGGGTTGATTTTAATCAGTTTCAGGGACAAAATTGTTCAAATGTGTATAATTGGGTTGAATATATTTTTGCCATATTGAAGGTGAAATTATGTTAAAAAGAATGGCAATTATTACAAGCCGAATATAAATATGATTCATTAATAATTTAACAAAGAAATTTTAAGCTTTTTTTAAAGATGATGGAATACTTACGCTAAGATGAATTAGATACTTTTGACTTCTAGTGTAACGAGAAATGAGATCGCATAATTTTTGTTGTTGAAGATATTATTTAAAGTATTTTAACAATATATAAAACATTTAGTTTTATAAAAAAATATTAAAATACAGATTAATTGCCAGTAATTAATTTTATTTTATTATCGAAGGTGATACTTTTACGTGAATCAAGTATATGTGTGTGTGGCAATAAATCACGGTAATATTTGATCGATAGTTTTATCACGTAGGCTTCGTGAAAGAGGATTTATGTCGGAATAAGGGAAGAGCATAATGAAATGTACGAAGGACATGCAAGACTCCCCTAGAGGCTGGATATAATCTGTGGACTCCCCGGGGGAGATGAATGGGCCAAGGATGGGACAGTTGGAAAAACTAAATCTTGTCGGAAAGTTTGAGAAAATTTCGAACCGCTTTTCTCCCGCGTCGTTTATCTTCTTCTTTGCGGGCATATTTTGGAATAAATTACAGAAATATTTATTTATAATACTATGGTTATTTGGAACATCTGTAATTTTTTTTTTAATATATACAATAGTTTGTCAATGAATATATTCAACCATAAAACTAGACTCCGCATTTTTTCACAATATGCTCTTCTGACTTATATTAAATAATACGGATGAGAAAACGTTTCTTTGCCATACCTCCGATTGTACTCTGAAGGGTTCTAAGAGATCTCTTTGGACCCAAACTTTCTCTACTGATCCTTGTATTTAAATACATTTGTTTCAAGATAATATAATATTAATATATTTAGATGTATCGAGAGTAATGTGTATATTTATATAATATATATAAAACAACGATTACTATCAATCTTTTTATCTCAAGTTGAAACAACACTCCAGATGTGTTTCATAGTGCTTCTGCTAAAATGATAAATCTCCCAATCCTGTAGGGAGGTAAGTAAATGTGAAAAATTGTTTTTGACAAAAGAAAACGTCGTACGCTGACACTCCATTTAGCATGACACTATACACAAGGACAGAGTGTGCCATAAAAATTATTTATAATTTAATCTAAGTGCTCCTATGATATACATAGGTGGCCAACTTTTAACACAAAAATGTCACGCACACATATCAAATTCTCGAATATCTATCAAATTTAAACCCTCTAGGTTATCAATGATAGGGAGGCTATTTTTATTATGATTCTGTAGTTGGTTTAATTGCGAATTTATGCTTTCGAGAAAATAATTTTATAACGTAAATCTTTGGTGTGATTATTTTTAAAACTCATTTTTTATCATATAAAGATAAGAAAATGCTGACTCACACAAATATATCGAACCAAAACAGGAATAAGTATCTCTTTAAAGTTGCAAATTTATCATTGCTTGATAAATGTTGTTCCAAAGATCTGGATTTTAAAGAAACATCACATTATAAAGTAGTAATTTTATTTACAACAGTTAAATTGTCAAAGTAGCTTTACATTCTTGTAGCAAGTGCTTGCGTAATAATTAAATGGATTGCTTATAAATTTAACTAGGGCTTAAGTTTTTCCGAAATCACGTATTGATAGTATTGCACGTTATACAATTAATTTTTGGAAGTGATCCATGATGTTTGCGAGTCTGTCAAAACATTCATTATTGAGGTCTTGAATCATTAAGGACGGAATAGCGTAGTTCGTAACGTCTCAGACAAGTAACTTTGAGGTTGCGAAATCGAGCCCCAGCAGCGGCACTTGAATTTTTATTTATAAAAAATGCAATATTATTAAAAAAAAAACGGTCACACCTGCAGTAACATATATTGATTAAAAATTGTATTTATTTAATATTGCACTGAAAAAATAATAAGAGATGTCAAACTCATACTTCGCCTATGCAGATGACATAGATATTGTAGCAAGGTCAAAATTGGCACTAATAAAAATCTTCAATGCTCTTGAATCGTCAGCCAATAGAAGAACTAAGCAAAAGCAAAATATTTGTCAAAATACAGCATCATGCGAGTATTCTTTTGAGGGTGTTCACAGTTTAATATACTAAGAAATCTGGTAACAGCTAAAAACGACACCAATAAACGAAACAAACAACTAATCATGTCAGCAAATAAATGTTATTTCGGTCTAATAAATCAGTTCAAATCGCGAACACTATCTCGTCGCATGGAGATAATCATGCACAAAACATTGATTAGACCTGTGCTGACATATAGTTCGTAAAGTTGTACAATTACTAGGGCCAACGATTAATTAGGAGCACATATGTATGTATTTGTATACATATAGCAGCGTGTTTCGATAATAATTTAGATTAATTACAAACACGATTAGTAACTGTAAATATTTTGATACGTTTTTTAGCGATTAGGGCTTAATGTAGATTATTCTTAAATTAGCTAAAATAATAAAATATATTATTTTTATTATATTAAATTAAATTAGCTAAAATAATACAATATATTATTTTTGTTAAAATACAAAATCTATGTTTATATTTTTAAGTTGAACGTTAGCGTATTTTTCAGAGCCCTTATTAATTATACAGTCGTTCATAAGTGAGGTTGAAAATTGGCAAAATATATTTCTAGAAAAAGGACCATAATATTGAATTTTGTTTTAATTAATTTCGGCGTAAATATATTTGAATATTCATAGGTTTCTTAGTCCTTTTGGGCTTAGAGATCGGCGCTGTGGCCGCAATAATAAGTAGCACTCATCAATAATAAATTAGTTTAGCTTGGATGTACAAAAAAATAACTTTCGTATTCGCTGAGAAAATAAATAGAAGGAAAATACGAAAACACTTTTTTTATAGGCTCGATTTTATTATTTTTAACCCTACTATAACCACATAAAAATTAAGGCGTATCTATTTTTTAGTTTATTAGTACAAAAAATATATTTTTTTATACTAATAAACTAATAAAAAAAATTTAAGATGATTTTTTTAATAATACATATATAAAATTTATCACTAAATCATAAAAAGTAATTCGCATTTCCTTTATAAGTATTTTTTTTATTAATTTTTATGAAAAACATATTTTACGCTAGCTAGCGTTTTATTATAAATTAATTTGCAAAGTTTAATCCGAAATAAAGGTTTTATTTATACTAAATAGTTATTTATTTTGATCGTGGGTATAAGTTTTTTTTTAAATACATCAATTATAGTACAATCAATAATTGTTTTTATATTATAACTGTGTAAGAGCGGGGGCAGATTATTCATAATCTCTTGCAGTACTCTTTGCAATTGTGCTACAAGTCGATTAATTATCAAAAAATCTTTTTGTACAAGGAATATCGTTGTTCAAGGGTTAAGCCGCAAAAGTTGGCGAGGGTTACTTTTAAATTTTACAGAAAATCGCTCATTGATCGTTCCGGAGCGAAATGGAAAAGCGGGTAAGGGGAAACCCATTAAATCCGTGTACCGGAGACATCGGAGATTAATCAAGTGCCGCAATTTAACCAATCTACGTGTCTACAATCTGTTTTGATCTTGTTTGATTTACAGTATCGATTGGGAGCGACCTTAACTCTGATATATGTCTAGGATTGACCTGTTAAAAACTTTAATCATTAATTATTATGTCCAGGTTCCTTTCATCCGACACACATCCTTTATACGTATGCTTATTTGATATTATGTATATAGTCTGTTAGATAGAACCCTGGGTTATTTTGTTATGTTGCTCCGCGCAACGTTTTCCGGAATGTTTTAATTTGCGAATTAATATTAATGGAGTTTTTGTGCGGCGATCATTATGAAGCTCTTATACATTTTTATTTCTTTTAGTTAGATATTCTGTTTATGAAAATTACCGAGAAATAAGTCTCTATGAGAAATATTGCTATGCATACTATATCTGAGCATAATATAGTAGATGTTTTTTTTAATTATTTGTCGTTTAAGACATAGATATTAATCGTAAAAAATAAAACTTTCATTTATATGATTCATATCGAGACAATAATTAAAGAAATATAGATTTTAATGAATATTTAAGTCGTTTCTAAATGAAGTCTTAATGGCATTTAGAAAAGTATGTAAAGGTTACGTTGTTTTTATCAAAAAGTCTCAAGAGAGACACATTAAATAATTAATATGTATGGAGAAGTTCCTCTCTTGAAATTTTCGGGAGCTCAAAAGCTCAAGTAGTAGGTCATATATAATAACTAGCATAAAGAATAAGCAATTGCTTAAAATACATTATATATACATGAGTTGTTCTGTACTTTTTAATTATTCTTATTCTGGTGTCATGTCCGATTCTAGATATGTGATATATATTTTGGTAATTGGCTGCACGAAAAATTTATTTAACTGTCATCTCCGTTCATTTCAAGTTGGTTTTCATTTGTGGTCTCCAAATATTGTTATTATATACTTAGTCTATTATTTGTTTTCACTCAAGCCAAGTAATATTTTTCTAGTAGCATTTAAAAAATATTATTGTAAATTATATTTGTCGTGTTTTTATTGTAAATTTTCTATTTATTTGCGTTTTTGATTTTTCAATCATCCATCCATTTTTGATTTTCTTTTACAAGAAGTTTTTCAATTTTTTACGATTGTTCATTAGTTCTAATATTTCCATCGTCATCCATTGTTTTTAAAGCTCTTATTAATTCATATAAAATTATTATCGCTACATCATATATTAGCCTTATAATTTAACTGTGACTTTCATGTTATATATAGCCTTCTTTTTTGTAATTTGAATAAGGAACTGGAGATGAAATCTTCCTCTTGGCAAAATTAAATTAGTCGATCTCCTCTTTCATTGCGATCACCTAGTCCGAACCGTCCTGCTATTTTCGGAGATTCTTTATTTCCGACTTTTGCAATAAAATCACCTATATTAATACGTTGTTTTTAGAATTATATATTTTAATAATTTTTAGATCTCTTGTTATAATTTTATTTTTTCTCTTATTTATCAGCTGGAGTAGCATATTATATTGACAGCTGTATTATATTAACATTAATCAGATTTATCATTATTTGCATCATGATAATGATTGCTACATCGTTTATATGTTTGTTGTTTGGGTGATCTGAATAATATATTATACATCAATTTGTATTATATTTTTTTTTTAATGTAATTTGATCGGTTGAAATATAATTCATACATTTTGGTATCTATTTGTTAAATATCCAGCATTTTGAGTCCAGAGATTTTTCGCACCTCTGTTCCATTTAAGAAATGCCGGGAATTTGGGCCATGGCTTTTGGTTTACTTGTTCTATGGTGGTTGTCTCGGGAGATTAAAACAGTGGTTTTCCTTGCCTTCTGTATCACAGTTCCACAGCCATATTATTTTTCTCAAGCTCTGGATTTGTAAATTATAAGAAAAGCAATATTATGTTTATTAGAAATGTTTCCTCACTTCATATTTCGCATCTAATCAATGCTATTCATTCTAGATAAAATATTTTACTGCACAAAATTGCAATCGAACATACTTACACACGTGCAAATCAAATTTCCTTCGACTCTCGTATCGGCACTCGAGAGAATTTCTTGGCGTGATAAAATTTCAGTCCTGAAGGCTGTCTAATGCTCTGGTATGTGTATTATATTTATACATACATAGAGGTAGATGTGTGCAAGTAAAAATGTTGAATTTTCTTTCAGCCATCGAGACATCATTTATTTGAAATTACTCCCAATGGAAAATACGCCGAATGGAAAATTTTTCACGTACACTGGGTGTCGAAGTGCATGAATGTATTTCATAACACAAACGAAATAGCGATAAAGCGTCTTTGTGCCACAAACTAGAATATTGTGCTTGTGTGATGAAATTTACTCATCGTTGCATTTATTGTGCTATATTTGTTTATTATATACATATTATTGTATTTATATTATAATAACCCAAAATAATTTTTTTAATGAATTATATTTTACAAAATAATCTCCATCGACAGAACTACTTTCTTCCAAAGATCAGGAAAGTTTTTAACCCCATGTTTGCAAAAAATGACATATTCAGAAAATGATGTTTTAACTTTAAACTAAATATATTATTTTTTTACCGTCTAAATAATGTTCTTAAGACTTAGATGGGTGAGCAATAGTTTTACATCCGGTAGAATTCGCGCGATTCTCGCAGTATGAAGCAGGCGCGTCGCCTTGTTCTCGTCGCTTAGTGCATGTGTTGCCTATACGTATTGTTTCCACGCCTTCACACTATTTTTTAAATTCTTTGAATGCTAAGTCATGATCTTCTCGGTTAACTCCTGAATCGACATCTCTGTATTGGCTTCAATTTCTGCAGCTATGCGTATTTTGGTGTCTCACTTCTAGGCCTGCCTTTTAAACAAACATTTCCATTTTTAACATTGGCAAACCAGTAAAACTTCACAATTTTTTTATTCACTATTTTTGATCTATGAATTTTGTCTTGAATTCAGGTATTGATTTAAAATAAAAAGAATAAATTTAAAGCACTTTTAGTGTGGGTACTGTTAAGAACCAACCAACTAAATGTATTGGTTTGTCAGAAACATTCACAGCAATTTTAGAGCTGGCACAAATGTAAAGGGTTAGTAATACAACAGTTTTAGATCTGACGAATGATTACCACACAAATTAGGCTTCTTCAGCGCGATCAAACGTATTAAAACGTGTGATTAAAAGAAAAGCTTTTAAGACAATGGAAATCGATCTGCATAATGGTCGTACAAAAATAAAGCTTATAAATGAAGCTCAAAATAAAAATAAACCTCGATTGCAAACTTTTGTGTTACTAATGTGTGCTATATTTAGTATTTAATCATTGCAGTTTATATTTTTAACTTGACGTGGTCAAATTTACTAATTGGTTATTTTAGTGTATTATTTGCCAATCAAATCATTTAGTATATTTCTGAGTAAATACTTGCAATTTTTTAATATAAACTTGACTGAAAAACTTAAGTTAAAAAAAGTAAATTCTTCACTACGAATTAATATTTAATCAAATGTCAAAAATATATTATAGCATTATTGTGCATCACAAAACTTTGTTGTTTTTTCGTAAGTTTATTAAAGAAGGTGTTTCAAACCTAATTTTAGCTGATTTATTTTAAACAAATTCTATGATAATTCATACTTCTGAAAGTATTTAAATTTAATCAAATAATGTATAAGTGATATAAAATTATATTATAATATATGTATAATTTAGAATAGGTGCTTTAGATAGGAACCAATCGTGTAAATCTCAATATCCCAAGAATTTCTCACATACTAGATTTGAATTGCAGAATCGAACAGTGGTAGTATGTGATGGAATTCGACGCGCTTTGCAATTATTCATCGTGTGAGTTTGCACGTACAAAGCGGGCCAATTGCCGAGCTACAGTGTGCTCCATAAGTACGTGCTATTAAACGAAATAATTGCGCTTCGTTACCAGGGGGTAGCCCTTAAACGATGCCTCGAGCCGCACACAAATCATTGACCCGCCTTCATTTATTTTGCACGGACGCAACCTAATGGTTAGAAATCTGAAGGAAAAAAATAAATATCGTAATATTATATTAGACGGTTTTAGACAGTTAAGAAGAGGGTCCGTTAAACATAAGTAAGTAGTAGTAGTAGTATAATATATAATTGGTTTGTAGTTTGTACGGAAATAACAAATAGTTTTGAAACATTGACTAAGAACTATATTTAGCAATTATATAAGAACGAACTAACAAAAAAAAAAATGTCTTATAATTTATGCAAGAATTCTAGTCATTTATTTATAAAATATTGTTGATTATTTTTCATAGATATTATCTCATTTTATTCCATTCTCTAGCACAGATTGTTTTTATCGGAAATATTAGATAGAAAAATAAAATTTATTTATTTTCATCCATATTTTTGTACCTAGCGTTTTAATCCCATGTTTTTTAAGCGTTTTTCATTTTCATCCACCAACACATAGTGTTTTAAATGTAATGCTTCCAGCATTGCGACTTTTTATAGTTACAAAGTGTTTGTAGAATATTAAAAAATCTCTCTAAAAATGTACAGATTTAAATGACTCATTGATGAGTATACTTTTATCTCGTAAGCTCACCATGTCATTGAAATTTTGTAGTTTTTTCTGATAGTGTGACACATTTCAGTCGCCATGTAATTAATATTTTTTTAAGATCTTAAATGAAGACTTCTGTCCGGATTTATTATTTTAAGAATTGATAGACTTATTTTAAATATAAAATAAAGTTATTATATATATATTTTTAAGAAGACACATACTTGATCTTATATAAAATATATACGTATTTACAAAGATAATTTTCAAGCACACAGAATCGAGCGTGTCTTGCATTGAATTCAGCGCTTTCCTTCCCGTAAAACCCAAACCCAAAAGGCATAGACGGAATAAAAAACTCATCGAAATCAACGTTTGTTTTGGGCTTAATTAGTAGACCTTGCGTAGGACCTAATTTAATTAGACCTTAAAAGGGAATGTGTCCCGACCCTGTCGCGCGATTACGGCTCAAACGTACGGATATTTTTTCTGCAAAAAAGCTTAAAAGGCAAAAGCGACGAACAAGTATCATTCGAGAGGTGGAAAATATATAAAGAACATACATACGTCTGTTTATTTATATACATACATACATATAACGCTAAGCTAATTGTTTCTGATTAAACATTGCTATAACTATACATACGCATTATAATAATAAAAATATTTTCTTTCTTCTCAAAGCTAAAAGTCGATTCTACTAAAATCCTTTTTTTAATAATTCTTATTTTAAGGTTTTTAATTAAAATTAATTGTACATCATTTTTGATCATTTTATATATTTTCCTGCCTGAAGATATAACCAAAAGAAAAGGCAAAAAGTCACTGTTTTAACCTCTGTTCTTAAATTTTATTTTTAAAAAAATAATCTAATTGCATAAATATACGTTGGTGTATTTTGGTTTGACCATTTCTATTTATATTATGAGCTTGGGTTGAATCTATTTCTATTAGTATATTCTTAATCGGTTAAAAATATGTATATGTTTGCTAATTTTTCGAAAAAAGTTAAGAATTCATTACTCAGAACATTTTTTTAAAGATATTAAATGACGATCTAGTAACTATTGTCATCTTTTTATTTTTTGAAAAGATAATAAACAAGTAGGAAAAAGTTGACTTAAATTGCCGACATTCGTGAGCAATTATCATTTTGACTATTTATTAATATTTTGTGTTTCAAGTTCAATCATTTAATTCAGGTACTTCTAAAAATACTTTATACACTGATCCTTTATTTTGTTATATACGAGTACCAATAAAAATCAATACTGTGCACAAAAACATTTTTGTCTAATTTATTGATTTACTTTCATTAATTTATTATATTGTCCAAAAAATATTTTTTGAACTACGGGCAAAAAATATTTCTTCTTTTGGATCAATAAGTCTAGAAAATCATCGTCTTTGTTTTTTTCGTTTATTGAAAACATTTCTTATTGTCACTCTAATAATTATTCACGCATAAAAAGGGTAAAACTAAAAATAATTTCTATAAATATAAATGTCAATAAATAAACGAGAATGACTTTTAACAACTAAATTAATGACTTTTTGAACATGGACAATAAAATTGATTTATGAGGGTTTGTGGCTTCATAATAAAACTCTTCAAATAAAAATAACGGTCATTTACATTTTTAGTATTTTGCTGCATTCTTTTTGTCTAAAAACATTTCAAAGAAATTCCGGGAAAATCATATTTTTATTTGTAAAATACTTCGTGAAACTATATATCAATTGCCATATCTATATTTTGTATATGTATGTACATATTACGCGAGAATTTTATTAAAATATATTACATATTGCGAGAGACTAGGCGAGGTCGTTAATGTCTGAGCGGTGGTGGAGAAGCTGCCGCAGGGATGATGTCAGTGATAGATCCTTAGAGTTCTGGTTGGTGTGGCAGTGACAGTATTGCGGAGGTTAATCTCTGTGAAGAGTGGAGTCCCTCTCAGGATGTGAGCATTCATGATCGTATGTTGTCGGCGGGCGGACGGGCGTCTGCTAGTCTCTTAGAGTGTCTTCCGAAGTCTCATTGGCGACCAGCGAGTATCAAGCCAATCGGTACACTCGCTCCTTACAATTACGAAATATGTATACGCTTTTAGAAAGCGACATTTGCTCAATGGACATCTTGAATTGTGCAACGGGAATGTTGCCTTAGGGTGATTTTTTCTTCTCTGGTGATATATTGTTTCCTGTAAGCGTTTCGATACAAAGAAATATTTATTCAATGCACCGGAGAATCCTTGCGTGTTATTTATATGATCCTTTTTTAATTCGTAACGCCTTTTCATTTTCTTTCTTAGTCATTAATGCGATTTTCCAAAAAATCTGAAAGAAGGCAAAAGATTAATTGTTTTTCAATATCTACAGCTACGGCTTAAACAATTAATAAGGCATAACAACTAATTTGGATTTACACATAAATTTCAAAATGCAGCATGCAGCAGGCTTAGAAATCGCGCTTTCGGATTCTAAAATCGCAGAGAGCAAAGAATCTGTAAAGAAGGCAGGTGCTTATTGTAGAAAAAATAGAAGCATTAAAACCAATTCTCCTAGAATCGTGCTACAAAAATGTTTTAAATATTTTACAATTTATTTTTTAACAATTCTAGTAACTGTAAAAACGCATTTGAGGACAACTACTCTTTAAGATGGACTAAACATTCTTGCAATTTTTGAATTCCCAAATTATCTCGACCCAGAGTCAGCTGTAAGAGAGAAATTTTAAATAATTATATTTATATGATTTTAACAGGACCATTGCATGTATTCCATAATGTATTATACAGTTTATGATTTTATATCCCTTGAATTGTTTTATAATTTTATACTTTTATTACAAGGCAATGTTTTCATAACACTAAGCAAACAATATGAATTTTTTACTGACACTTTACTGTCGGCTATAAAATCAATAGCTGCATAGTATTATTAAAACATAAAGGCTGATGTGACTGGTAAACGTCGAAGTGTGTATGATACATATGTACTTTACTCAAATAAAATTATTTAATTACAGCGTAACGCGTCTATTGTATTAACTGTATATAATCGTTTAAATAAATCAGTTGTTGGTTCATAAAGAGTCAATGTATTATTTAAAGGCACGTAGGCTTCGCTGGTTCGCTTTATATAAATATACTATGTATGTCGTTGTAAAATTCTCGTAGCAAACGTTTTCGATGCATTATTCCGTTGTGTTTTCTCTCGCAAAGGGACTGTATATTGATAAATGCCTATGTTTTCGTTTTACGTATCGTATAACGTAAAATAAATTCGCTACGGTACCTGAAAAGGGTACAAAGATTTATATTGTTTTTATATAAAATATAATATACACTGAATTTGCATATACGTTACGTAGCATCGTTGTTCATTATGAGTATTGCATAATATTCAAAATTTTATGGTGAAGTTATATATTATACTTGTTTACCTAACATTAAAATATATTATTAATTTAAATACTTTCAGTTAGGGAATCCAAACATCCGGGTAATCTTTGCACAGAGCTATAATTTATATTATAAACTTAAACATTAGATTTTCGTATTTTGCTCAAATAGTATTTAATAAAAATAAACAAAAAAATACGTTTGAATTTTTTTTCATTGTTATATTATAAACAATTAAATATATAAAAATATTGATACAAATATTATATTAAATACTATTGTTTAAATACAAAAAAGAGGTCCAAAAATATAGTGAGGCATCAAAGATATTTTATACAAAATAAACTAACATAATTTTAGCAGTTTTAATTACTAGCTGTTGTTTATAAAACAAAATACTAGAGATTGTAAAATATTATATTTTATACTTTTATCTACAATTTATCAAAAAAGATTATATTTCATTTAGGCAAATGATTTGTGTTGTTTTGATCGTCTTTGTATAAGCTTTTCACACTAATTACATTGCCGTTCCATCTTTAGGGCGGATATTAACGGTTTTAGATTTACTGAAAAAATCTATTGAGTGGAACCGTTTTACAATCGGATTTCTGGCAAATTAACATTCAAAACGAGACAGCTCGACGTTTATTAGCCCTTTGGTCGTATATAGTAAAGTTATAGCCGTTACGCCGCACGCGTTTGCGTATAATAATTCGCTTCACTTTGAATATATTTTATATTAATGTTAAAATCAATAGAATTTAATATAAAACATTATTAATATTCATTTCAAATAAAAAAAAAACGAACGTATTTTTTTTTATATTAAAATTAATATAATATGTCAAAGAAAATTGTGATATATTAAAGTGTGGTTGAATATTTATTTATTTATCATAAACATATATTTTACACCTTAATAAGTAGTAATATATATTTTAATAGTTATAAACTGAAATTACAGTTACATTTGCACGAACTAGCTTTAATTTTACTAATATTTATTTATGTGATTAGAACATTTTTACTAAACATAATCTGTTAAGATTGATCTGTATAATAATTATATAAAAGTCACTAATTAAATTAAATTAAAAAACACTAGATTTAATATGGAATTTAAGCCTAGGTATTATTCGTCTACTTATATCGTGCTAGTTAAATGTTTATTAAATTATTATATTGATCTATGTGTACCAACTTATCTTTGCATCATCTATGTAAATTACCATGAAACATCAACGGTAATGATTGCTCTTGAAATGGCTTAATTTTTCTTATTTGGGGTGCAAAATCCGATAACACTTTTTTCTTTGTTTTAACACGCAACCACAACACCATGCAAAATAGGTCAATTGAATATGAAAGTTGGCAGCAGCAAAATTTAAATTATGGGTTAAGAAAGTGTGAATTGAGTTATAAATTTTTTTGTGGTGCAGACTTATTATATACTTTAAACACGAATCAAAAAAATATGAGCATAAAAAAAATAATTAAAAAAAAGTAGTTGTTCAATTATATTCACTTTAATTCAACGTATATTAAAATTGATTCAATAGATGTATGTAATATAGCCGTGAATACATTTTCTGTAATTAAATGGTGGCAAATTAAAATTAACCGAATTAAGATAGAAGCAATTATTTTCACAAAACGTAGACAAACTCTACCACCACCTTGATTTATAATTGGTACTGGTATTTAAGATAATAATATCTGTATAATATTAGATATTATTATACGGTCATTTTTTGTTATGTATATTACCGTCATTTTTATCATGTAATTTTTTCTTTCATATTTTGCAAAAATACGTGAAAATTATATAGCATTTACATGAAAAAATGGACTATTGCTTAATTTATCCAGCGAACAAATTCTTGCAAAAGACTAATATAATCATTCTTAAGTCATTGATCCTTTTTGTTGACCGGTAAATCCGGTCCGAGAAAGTCGAAACAAAACGACTGCTGATCGTTATTCCTAAAGTCGGTCATAAAACTTATATTGTCAAACACTATTTTTGGAGTGTTATTAAAAAAAATATTTGTATATGTGTAGTTGTAAACTATTTAAAAGTATTCTTATAAATTTATTTTTTACAGAAAAATCATTTATTGACATTTTTCTAAGAAAAAAAAATTTTTTTTTTCATTTATTTTTTCGAGAAATTTTCAAGAAATAATTCCTAAGAAGAAAAAATAAACACAAATATATGCTTTTAAAAATCAATATTAGTGACCGGAATCGACCCGGTACTAACTATCGATGGGGTACTAACTTACCCCGCTTCGTCCAGGTTGAGTTAGTAATAATGCTTCGTGGCAACTATTTTGCTTTGATTTTCGATAACGAAAAGGTGTGCTCATAAAGTAGCAAAAAGTTTGAGAAATTATGAGAGCATTTAAGGCATTGTCTAATAATATTCAGAGCTATGCCTATCTCACTTTTAATTTAGTAAAAAAATAGATTTTAGAAGAGCCTATTTTTGATGTGTGCTTTTAACGGTGATTACACCACACTTGTTATGTAAAATTACTGGTTTCAGTAATATGTACTAACTTAATAAACATTGCTTTGTCGTGATTAAAAGAGTCCTTCAAAGCATCTTTATTAATTAGGTCTGCTCGTTGTAACAATGGCATTGTTTTTGCTTGTCTCAATCAAATTTATTCGCTGGTTAAATTTTAATTGAGCGTAAAATTACTGCCATGATACGTTGAGAGTACATTCAATCTTGCTCAGTAAAAACATCTTATATTTTATATTTTCGGGAATTGATTCATCAAAGAAGAGAAACATTGATTCAGTGTCGTAATTATCAATATGTGTGAAAAGAAAAATATGTATTTATTTCGTACAGCAATAGTGATTTATGTTTGTAATGTAAATTATGTATCTAGCTGTTTTTAATGAGTACAATTTAAGGATACGCTTTTAATAGGTTAAAAATTATCTGCTTCGTCGGTCCTTTTGTTAGAATTTTTATCTAAATTTTGCACCATATATTATGTAACATACGGACTAGGTATTAATTAAAAAATATTTATACATTAGCTCAATACAGAATCGATCGCATAATATAATAATAATCAAAATTTAAATAATTTATGGGCTTTTACTTGTGGCATAACAAAATTGGTTTACCGTTTGATGTAGGTAAATTTTAACTAGAATGCATTTAGTCGTGCGTAGTAGAATAACCAAATATAATGTTGCAAGCGGAATGCATTATGTATTCCAGTAATAAATGCGTATCTTTTATTAAGTAAAATTGTAAAAGTATTTATAAAATCGAAAAAAAAACACGTAAACTATGTGTGTATCTTGGGCACTGTATAGATCACAGCTAGTCACCGAGTATTGTTGGATTGTCAACACCGCCCCCTGGCAACTTTTAAATTTGTTTCATTAAATACAATCAACTATTTCGCTCCTGCATAAAAAATTAGGACACAAATATAGATACGAGTATAAATGTCTGAGAAATCTTGTGAAGATAACTAATAAATATAAATTGTTCTATAATGAGCTCGTTCTTTGGCGCCTTAAAAAAACATAGGATCTATTACAATAGTTTAAAACTATATAAGTGATTACAATCCTTAGTATTGAGGGAACATTTTAATGAAGGGGTCTAATAGGCTTACTTAAGGGACGTTTGCGGGTCTCGGGAAGGAGACTTCGTCTTTCATCGAGACAATAAGTTATTTAGACTTGATTAATTGGTGTAATTTATACTATTATTACCTTTAATAGCATTTGTAAAATTGTGATTTTTAAGTCGATTCTGCTAAATTGAGACACATTAAGTTTAAAGTAATAAAGCTTAAAAATAAATTATTTTTCAAGCTTTATTAAATTACTAAAAAAAAAAAATTATTTAGGATATTTGGAACCAACAAATTAACTATATATTATTGATTAAAAATTAATTCGCATAGATAAATTATTATAGACACATGTTACAAATTAATCAAGTTGTATATAATTATTTATTTACACGTGTTTCACATTAATATGTCATTATTGTTATTCACACGCGTATTGACTTAAATATTTACTATAAATATGAAGTAATTAAGCAAATAAATATAGACGCAGGACAGTACTCAATTAGAGTCGCTAGAACATCAGTCGTATTATTGTTGGAGCATCCAACATCCCGTTTCCTTCGCTGGCTACACAGCGCCCCCTGAAGGGTGGGCACTTGAGTGGTGACCCACCGACGTGATCTGGACACGAAATTCTAATTCGCGCTTTAACGTTTCTTGGCTTTCGCAAACAACAGCGCTACCTGAAGGGCAGATGCTAAACTAATAAAAAAAATCAATTATTTGTCGTCAAAAATTATGCATGAAAATAATGTACATAATGAATTTAATTTATAAAAATATTTCTTGTGCTCAAGGACATTATTAAAGCTTTTTCAAGGGGGGGGGGTAGTGGTGGCAAAAGTTGGCCAGTCAGTAGACGTTTTTTAAATATTTTTATTTTCTAAAGATTCATAGTATTTTAATATATGACATGCACATTTCTGGACAAATTCAAGGGGATTTCTAATAAGAATTCACGGCAAATAAAGCATATCTAAACGATTGACGACTCTTTTGCTATCCCTGATGTAGTACACTTGCGTAAACTTGACACGGAGCGTTGCCTTCAATAGGAATCCATTAAATTAGATTTCAACATTAAAACATAAATGTCACTATTCATACCACCCTTGCAAGTGTATATGTTTCCTACCCCTGCTGTCACCATGCAATCCCAGATAATAACGTTTCCGCCACAATATTTGACTTTGGGTACTACGCAATCATATATTCTTCTTGAATTCTTGTAGTACACATGAAATAAATTGCATTAATTTGTTTTATAGCATACTAAATTAAAATTAAATTTAAAAAATAATTTAAATTTAATATGTATCATATTAAAATAATTATGATTGTAAATAAATAAATAAAAAAGATTCCCTTATTTGGTTTCTGTTCTTTGTGATTTGGCCCAAATAACCGCCTGTCCCGATAAACCAGTGGTCCGATTAAGCGGAATCGATTGTATTTGTTAACAATAAATTGTTTTTTAAATAAAAAAAAGACAATTTAAACTTAAAAGAAATGATTTTTAGCTACATTTTTAGTGTACGACAATGTAAACGTCGTCCTTTAGTTTCACTTTTTACGCACACATTTAATCTGTTTTTTGACACGCCACATTCGTTTCTATCGTTAATTTTACACACTCACACATCATCAATCACACTCACTTCTGTTTTTCCATCCAAATCCACCGAGACAAGTTCAACTCAGCTTTCTTTTTCTCTTTGTCCAAAGCTCCTCAATTCGCTAAAGATTTAATCCATTTATTTTGCAATCAAGTTTGATTCGATTTAATCGCAGTTAAGACACCGACCCGGCCAGGCAAACCAGGTGCGGCCAACCACAGGCACGCGATCTACAAGTGCAGCTTGTTGCTTTTGCACTTGTGGATGGCGCCGGCGCCAAAGTACAAAGGGCTCCTTACGGCGCCGGCGTCGGAGTCACCTCCACCTCTAACCCATCTCACCCCACTGCCGCTCCCACTCTGTCTCCATCCGAACCGAAGCTCCTGCGCGGCTTTGATTAATATTTAATGCACCATCGGCACCAGAACGGATGCGAGAACACACACGGCGCACACTGCCCAATGTACACACGTATGTACGTAGTGTATATGTAAGTATACACAAACGCTTTGTTCACCGTCGGCGTCAATTTTTCAGCCGTCATTGTTTCAGTCTATTGTTGGTCTCGCGCCGGAAGAAGATACGTCGAACGTGTGACAATTATCGTTTTGAGGGAAAATGCGACCTTGGAGGCGACAGAGTTGAGAAAATCGATATTTTGGACGGGCAGCGTCATGGGAATATTTTAGGATTGGGGGTGGGAAACGATGAGCGGGCGTCAGTTTTGCGCCGGAGTGGGTTACCGTCGAGCCGGACATTCGTTTTCTGTATCTGACTTAAAATCTTAAATATTCGATGGTCATATAAGCTTTAAAAAAGTGCACAGCAATATATGTGCTTGAATATGACTCGAAAATAACTTATAAAACTTAACCATCTGTTCAACTCAGTTACGATTAATTCTAATACCGAACCACATAAAATTAATTACCGCTTTGAATACCTAGAATTGTTGTTATTATTCATATTAAACTAATTATATACCAGTAAGTTTTCTCTATATTGTATTCACAGCTATTTAAAGAACATCTTGCCGCTTAATGTTCACGACTAGGGTTCTCAATTAGTCGTATTTTAAAATTTTAAAGTATTTAATAAAAAATGGATGATGAATTTTTATACATTCGTATTTTTTTATCAGTTTTTACTGATATAAATTAAAGACTGAAATTCACCGACCGATAAATTTGTCATAAAGAAAGTTTACTTATTCTATTATACAATGGATCACCGATGATTTATTTATTAAAAACCAAAAAAAGTCAGGTAACGTATTAATTTTTTTGTTTGTCATTTTATCCGCTAAATACATATTTTTTTTAATGATTCCGTACCAATTAATTTAATTTCAATGAAATTTAAAATCGAGCGATAAAATAATGATTTAGGACAGTCATACTCCTCCTCCTCCATCCTCCGGGGCAAATACAGATGTTTGCTATGTTACGCAGGCATATGCAGCGGTACGCGACAATTGGGCGACGGACAAATGGGCGATTCCGGTCAATTGGGCGACGGTCAATTGGGCGATGGTTATTTGGGCGACGGTCATATGGGCGACAGAAATTTAAAAAATCTTGCACGCTTTGCTTTATTGTAAATATTAATAAAATATACATTAAAACGAAAAAGTATATTAAATGAAAAACAATTTTATTTTCAAATTAATAACTTATATTATAATTATATGCAATACCACGTAAATATTCTATGATATTTTTTCTATTGTTCCTCAAAACTTTTATTAAAATTATTTGGTCTATTCTTTTCATAAAGATATCCATTCCAAAAATATTTTTCCTTGTCTTTTTGACTTAATATGCCTGAATTATCCATTTATGAAGAATATAAACTGTGGTAACTCAAATTAGTAGTTCTCAACAATGATCTATAAAAAACAATTAATTATCTATAAATAACACATCAAATATAACCCACATGTGAATAAAAAAACACATACTTATTTTCTTGCTGTACTGAATTTTTTACCAAAAACACAATGACACTGTGACAAAGTGTTTTAAAACCACGACAAAAATAATTTTCAAAGACGCAACGAGACTTTTTGCAAACGTTTTCAGTCAAAATTCAAAAGTATACTGAGCGCTAGTTATGGGTTATTATATTTATATATAACTACCCTATCTAGTTTTAAATAGATAACAGTAAAATATGCGATTTTTGTGAATTCCCAAAGTTTATTCTCACACTAATTTCCAAGGCACAAAACATAAAAAAAATTCGCGTTAAGGGCAAATTCACGATAAACATTTATCAGCGCTAGTTCTAGGTTATTATATTTATATATAACTACCCTATCCAGTTTAAAATAGATAACGGTAAAATATGCGATTTTTGGAAATTCCAAAAGATTGTTCTCACAGTAATTTGTAAGTCGCAAAATATAAAAAAATCGCGTAAAGGGCAAAATTCACGATAAACACTTATCAGCGCTAGTTCTGTGTTATTATATTTTTATATAACCATCCAATCTAATTTAAAATAGATAACTGTAAAATATGTGATTTTTGGAAATTCCAAAAGTTTGTTCTCACAGTAGTTTCCAAGGCTCAAAACATAAAAAAAAATCGCGTAAGGGCTCACTATAAACATTTATCAGGTAGGTATTTATAATAAAATTACCGACTTAAGCCTAAGTGTTTTATGATATCGGGTAACTCTCTTAAATTCTTGAATAAAAAAATCAAAATGTTTAAGTGATATTTAATGATTAAATATGCACAAATGATAAGTAAATATATACATATATCTTATGTAGGTATATTATATTTTGTTTAGACCGAATAATGTTTTTATCTTTTAATTATTTTCTAAAAAATATTACTTATATTTTCGTATGTACGTATATGTATATATATATATATATATATATATATATATATATATATATATATATATATATATATTTTAATATGTATTAAATTATGTTAATTATTTAATTAATTATAAGATCATGATTTGCATCTCATTTATATGTAATGCATTATTATTCTATCGCCCAAAAGACCGTCGCCCAAAAGACCATCGCCCATTTGTCCGTCGCCCATTTTGAATCGCCCATTTGACCGTCGCCCAATCGCCGTCGCCCAATTGACCGTGTCCCCATATGCAGTTTTACAGTTTTGGACCCAATCGCTCATGGACAAGAAACAAATAAATATATTATGGGGTCTTATTCTTAAAACTCACGTTAATTTACTGTGCCTTAAATGCTCATCCATCAACAAGGAAACAAAACAATAGCGTAAAGAGACCATACTATATTTATTTACTTAATTACTTCATATTTATAGTAAATATATAATTCGATACACGTGTGAATAACGGTTATGACATTTTAATGCGCAATATGATTCACAAAAATATTTTGCAGCGCAACAATGTAGCACAATTTTGTACAGTCTTGTATTTTTTAGATACCAGTTTCCAAAATTCAGCATTCTCTGTCTTTCCCGTTAATTTTACTTTTGTTTACTATGATTTATTTATGTTAAGCAGTATTTCTTATTATGCTGCAACGAAGTTCAAATTAGTTCAACTTTTTATTATTGTGCTTAATTTCTCGAAGATTTGTTATTGAAGGACCTAAAATCATTAAAATCACTTAGAACTTTATTAGATTGTAGTTAATGTGTTATATTTTTAATAATAACTTGATAAATGATTTTATTTACTCATAAATTATAATTAACTTTACAAAAATAAATCAAGTGTTCCGTTATTATTTTAGGACTTACGAAGTGTTTCATCGCAGGAAAATTTTGCGAAACCCTATTCTAAGGTATTGTTAGAATAGTAAACTAAGTAACGTATTTCTTTGAAATGTGAATCCGGGAATGTTTGTTAGGCAAAGGATTTAATTTGTAATTATAAATGTGGTAAATGTTTGAGTTTGACGATAATTAGGTAAAGTTGTAATTTAATTGTAATGTAATAAAAAAAATCCATTCAAAATCAAACGAAAATATACAAGTCGAAAATTTCTATAAAATATAATTACCTGTTCTGAATCTAAAGATTGTTAAAAATTATATCTAACCAATGTATCCAAATTCGAATGCTTTGGGTTTGCTAATCAATAAACACGGTGAAATAGATCGAATGCATTTTAACAATTTTATATCATCTGCATTCAAAAGAATTTATAACAGCCGTATTTATGTCATTAATACATAACAAAAGGGCAGAGGGCTTCTGTTGGACCCTTGAGGAACCCTCGAAGGGGTAATATACTCTTTCTACAGTCGGCCGTCATGGGTTACTATCGTCCGATAAGTGTTTTTAAATACGAGCACGTTTCTAGAACGAATAATGCTTGTAAACCTAGGTTCCACTGTACTTATAATATCGTGCTGAGTGAAAAAATATCTAATATTATTATATTTATTTTTATGGTCAATTAATTAAAACTAAAAAAGTTTTCATTGAAGCTGAAAATAAAACCACAAAATTCTAGATATTTAAATACACTTACAGCAAAATCTAAAAACAGTAAGAACTTTTAACGATTAAAATAACGAGAGTAAAACCGTTTCAAACAATAGAACAATCAAACGCATTAAAACTCGCGAAAAGCATTTCCGCCGTCGGATAGGCAAATTTCCTGCTTTTCCGCCGCGGTTTTTCTTTCGCCATACATCATCATTAAGCTCGCGAAACTTTTTTTATTACCTTTATGAAATTTAACCTCAAATTTGCCAGAGAGTTTGGGTCGGAGAGATTCGCGTTAAATTACAGCTGAATGTCGAATTAGAACTACTCGAGCGATCGAGTGGCGAAACTACGACAATGTATCGAAATAATTGATCGCATTAGTTCCACCCTTCCGGCATGGCTCTCCAATTCTAGGCCAGGCTAATTATTCTACGAATGCAAGTTACGCGAAAACTAATAATTAGGTTTCGACCCCCGACTGCTATACAAGGAAACCTTTGACGGTAATAGAACTCCACCTGTAAATGTAGAGAGAATGTTCTCTTTCCCACATAAATTAGAATCGGTAAATTTGCCGCGTCAATATCACGCATGAACTTTGTTTTAGTTAGAAGCTTAGAACAGAGTGTCAGAGACACTAATTATAACGTATGGGTAGTATATCAGTAGCTACGGATGTTTACATGATATTATAATGACGCTTAATAAGTTAATCATAGTAATACGGGGTCTATATTTTAATTTTGTATATGTAAACTTATCCTTTCATTAAAAATAATGCGATCTAAAATTGCATGTTCTCGTACCAAAGCAAATAAAAATAATTTATTTTATTTACTTATGATTGTTTATAAATCTTGGTTGACTATAGAAATTCAACGATGAGACGTATCTTGTTGGATGATATATATAATTTACTGCGATAGCCGAGTTGTTATTGTAACATTCCATTAAATCCATTGGTAATGAAAGCTGGTTGTTATATCATAAACACAACAAAGCAACATTACTCTTTATTGTATGCTTTTCAATAAGGCAATGACTTTCAAGTCACGAAAAAAATCAATTGCTTTTCATTTTATTTTAACAAATTTACCCGTAAAAATAAACTACAGCACGCTTCTTTCAAATCGACAGAATAAGCTTTTAAAATCGAGCCAAACCATTTTTAAGCTGCTTTTCAAAAAAATAAAACACGAATGGACTTGCTTAATTTGTGAGCCGAGCAATTTAACTGGTTGCTTTGATAAATTAAGATTAGCGATTTATTTTACTCATTGTAATATCTTATATATTGGGTAGTTAAGAAACGAGTTAAAAGCTGAAACAGTTGGTTGTTTATTGTAAAACATATATGTTAGTATAAATCTTGAGATTCCGTCGTGGTTTGAGTCTTCGTTGTAGTCGTCGATGATTCGATTGGTGATGGATGATGCATGAAAAACGCTTTGATTACCATTTGTTTGCAAATTTTAATATTTGTTTTATATAATATTTTTTAAATACTTTGTGCATGCAATATCGAATTACATTTTTTTTAAATTATTTTCTTTATAATTTACAATTTTTTTTTCATATTTTACCGCTTTAGAACTATTCGCGTTTATTATAAAATTTATCATTGTATAAAGACGGAATAGTGTAGTCCGTAACGTCTCAGACTAATAACTCTGAGGTTGCGGTCTCGAGCCCCGGCAGCGACACTCGAATTTTTATTTATAATAAAAAAATGTGCTTTTTTTTAATAAAAATCCTGTCCCAGCTGCAGTGACATCTATTGGTTATAAATTGTATTACACGTAATAATTTGTAATTATTAAAATGTAGATGTTACCGATTCCAAGAATTTCAGTCTGGTGGTTAATACTGACTTGTATCTGATTGACTGACTCAGTTGGTACAGATTTATTCTGTTGTAACGAATTGTGCTTTATTCTCTAGGTGAAATGTTTCCACTGAGATTATATAGCATATTTCGACAAGCGCTGGCGGTTATGTGTGGTTCTGACCTAAAAACCTTGCTATTGTGCTGACCTATGAGACATCCTGTAGGTATCCAGCAAGACAAGGGCAAAAGCCCCGACGCCGAACCCGTAATTTTTCTCTGTGGTGCTTGGTCCTCTGTTGGTAACGAGTTAAACTCTATACTCTACTGCCTAGGACGTGGATTAAACTCTTCGTGAAAGGTTTTTAAGAGGCAAAAATATTTAAAATTTTCATTAGTAAATCATGTGTTTTTTAAAAATATTTCGTACACATGTAACGCAGATTAAAAGGCAAATTGAAAAGTATTCCTATTTAAAATAATAATAAGTAATATAGATTTCAATTACGGAATATATGTATGTCGTACCTTTTATTTGGTTATAGATATTTATAAAGATTTTTATTATTTCAAGTATACGAAATAGCTTTTATTTTCTTAATAAAGTGCTTCAGAATTCCAAGAATGTATAATGTAATTAGGCTCCATTACCCTTGAAGCGTTATTAAATAATTAACGTTTTACTTATGTAATATTTATGTTTGTCTTAGTTGTTTTTGTTTATGATAAAATAAATAAAAAAGTTATTCAAGTTTATTAATAAATAATAAAATCATTTACTATAAATAAATCTATTTATAGTTTTATATAAAGCATTGAAAAAGCAATTTTAAACGTTTACATTTGTGGTTTTCGTGTTTTAAAACCTAGTTTACTTTTCTCTTTGCCTCCGATAGTTGACACCTGTTACGTTTCTAGTTTGGTACTTCTCTCCACAAAACCAGCAAAAAGCATTTATCCTGACTATTTATTTAGACAAAGCGTAGATAATATTTCAATAAAAAAATATGAAGCGTGAAAATAATACACGTAACACATAACATACGGCAAATTGGTCTACAGTTCGATTCGAGAGCTATTCCGCTTTAACGAACTCAGACGTAGAAAAATGGCAAAAGTCTGGAACAACATAGACGAGCTTAATAAAAGCAAAAAGTTTATAAGCTTTTCAAAGATCTTTGGCTTTAAAATCTAATTTTTTTGGGTCAGTTGAATATGTCTTTGACTTGTGATTAATTAAATGATTCGATTTCACATTGGGTACAGATGGATCTGGACACCAGGCAGGACACGTTAACGGATTAACGCTGCTGCCTGGATTAGAGGATAATACAATTTGGCATTTCCTGTCGCATGTAACAGTATTAAGTTAGATGCTGCAATTAAAGCGATTTGAAAAGGAGGAATTTAAGCTTTAATCATTGAGTTCTAAATGGGAAGCTCATAAGATTTTACTTTAAAAACTTTTAGCTTAGTAACTTAATTTTTAGCGGAAAATTTTCATATTTTTGAGAATTTTATATTTCGTATTTTAAATAAATTATATGAAACTAATTTATTTAAGCATTAAGTGAAATTATACATATATAAATTTATTTATATGTTTTCTTAATATTAAAATTTTAAGAACTAATTATGATTTAAAAAATATTTGTGTTTGGTTTTTATTATTCATTAAGTGATTGGCAATCATATAAGTTGAATATAAAATAAGATACATTATTGTATTAAGAATTATATTTTAAGTGTATTTTTAAACTAAAAATCATCCTTATTGAAATTAATGAATAAGAGATTGAAGGTTAATAAATGTATTAGGTATACAATTAACTTGAGTCTTATTTAAAGAAACACACAATTTATTGATGGTTAATATATAGCAAAGTTTAAATCTAATCAAAGTTGAACCCTCGGCGACTTATGTAATACATCATTATAAGTTTACGAGAAAAGGGTCGTATACATTGAATATTTATTCTTGGCTTTGTCCATAGTTTACTTTTCGAATATCCTCTGAAACGACACCGCATGTGAAAGGGTATAGAAAGAGATATTCTAAAGTCAATTTTGCATTGTAGTGTGTTTCGTATTACATGCCAATGACTACGTGAAATACTGTAGTGTGAGGGAAGATAATAAAAGTATAGACTTTGGTGTCGATACAATGGTGAAATTTGTTTATTTTATGCGCTTTCGAAAACGAAATTTTATTCATAATGTTCGCTATAAACGCGAACGTGTGCGCTCTTTTACTGTTTTGGTTAAAGTCTAATAAAAATTAGTTTAAAATTATGGTTAATAAATGAGACGATGGCAATGTCACGAGAAGATTAAATTTTATCCAGGTAATAATTTAATGGTAGCTTACTACGGTGTTGTAAATGTGACGGTTTTATCCGTTAAAGCCTCAATGAATTAACGTCTATACCAATCTTTAATATTACAATACTTCGCAACGTGATGTTAATGTATAAATATTAAATCGAATAAAATAATAAACATTTATAAATAAATATATAGATATATATGTGTGAAATATTTTAAAGTTTCTAGTTCAATTATTAGTCATTATTTATTAGCACATGTATGTATGTATATGGTTAGGTGTAATCAAGGATTTTTTTGTTATTACATGTATACATTCATATGCATATACTATGTATGCTAAAAAAGTTCTTATATATTTTTTTCAAATATAAATTTGACTAATAAACATAGCCAATATATATTTACAAAGTAACCGGTATATCCTTTATTTATTATATTTAGATATGACAAAGCGACCTTTTTAAAGAGGCTTTCTATCGAAATGTATATAAAACGGTTATAATTTTTCAATTAGGTTTGTATGTATATTTTAAAATCCAAGTCAAAATATTATAATCTTTTTTAAAAAATATTACTGTTTTATTGAGAACGATTATAACTTAAGACATTTACAAAAAGCTTATACGTAAAAAATATTGTCATTAGCAAGATATATACAAATACCCTAGAAAGTTAAATAAAAGCTGTTTCATTATTAGAATTAGGTTTAATTTGATTTTTAATAATTCCATTAAATTAATTTCATTTTCTACGAATTCTGTCATTTCGAATATAATCACATTATTAATGTTTTTTATACTATCTGTGCCTTTCTTGCTTTGCTTTTCAATTAAAAAAATATAAATATTTTCATTAATAAATTAAGTTATTCAGCACAATATTTTTTTAATATTATCAAGACGACACATAATAATTGTGTCAAAATATTTTTCTTGTTAAAAGGGTCATAAAACATATTGATTTGTGTCCTTAGAATTTATTAAAAATTAGAGTTTAATGTCCATTAGATTTATTCATTATTTTTTCAGTCAAACGTACTACACAGTTATTTTTCAATACTAGTATACATAATATTCTTTAAAATATTAGTATACATAAAAAAATTAAAAACAAGGGAGTGGTAAAGACAAGGGCCAATTAAGTTCAAATATTTAATTAAAAAAAAAATAATATAAAAACTCTCGTAGCATAGTATAGTCTTTTTCTTTAAAGGAATATGTAATCGTCAATTAAAAGTATGCAAATAGAAAAAAATAGAAATAGAAAAAAATGTATTGCAAAAGTTTTCTTTATTCTTTAAAAAAAACAGGAATATTTTTTTTTATAACTCAATGTTTATTTCCAAATTTAATGCTTAGAATGTTAACGATTTATTAAAAAAACAATACTATCAATATTTAATTACAGTTCTACATTATTTAAAAAAATATTATTCTTTCTTCTCTGGTCGCGTCTTATATGACAAACTGTTTCATCTATTTATGATGCTGGCGATTCACAGATGAGGATATTGGCGGGCCAATTGCACCGCTTCTGGTCACACTTATGCAATATTTTTACGCGTCTAAATTTAAACTGTTAGATGGCCACTCTCAGCGATCGTTAACAAAGAAGTAAAAATAATAATAGTATTGCGCAGATTACAATGCATCATCTATCACGCATCCTTTCCAAACAAAGAGTAGTTATCCGAACTTATGGGTGCTTACGATTGATCACCGTTTCAGGGCGAATATGTTAATAGGTAGTCCGTGAAATATTAAAATTTATTAGCGCAGTTATTTTCATTTCTCTAAAATTGTCATTAGAATGTCCTCTAAATTAACTGTGCAGGTAGTTGAAACCCTCACACAGAATTGTGATTACTTTAGACATATTTTATTATCTTATTACAAATTAGAGTCTAAACGTATCGTAAGTAAAAATATAAGCTTCAATATATTCTTTTAAGGAAGTTTCTTGAGCATTTGCAAAGCCTTGTGATTTTTAGGTTTCCCATCGAGTTTTTTTTTTGCATGAATTTTAGTGCTTCTCCAAACTTTTGTTAAGTAAGTTTTTAAGAACATTTAAAATTTCCCGTGAGCTAATTTTGCGAATTAAATTTTTAGCTACAGCGGATGCTTCTATTTTTTGTATTGATTTATGTACTTCGTTTTTAGTTTTAGAGTGCTTAAAATTTTTAGTGAATTCGTACGATACAGAAAAAGCGTCACCTAACATTTTTCTGCCATCTTCTGCTCGCGATTTTTTTGTCTAGTACAATTTTCTTTACTCTGACAAGATTGTTTTTCTCATTACATTTCTGTTCCTTGTGTTATGTGTACAGCTTAAAGTCATTCTATAATTGTTGTTAGATTTTAGCACGATTAAACATTTTAGGTCTGTCTTAAAGCCGTCTCAATTCATATGTGCATTGGTAAGGTATGGAATTGTTATTTTATTGATTATGTTTTTTTCTTCTGATTTTGAGACTGCAGCCACAATAGGCCCTGGAAAGTTGGTAGCGGTTTATTCAGTTCAGTTTTACATTTAACCAAAGCGGAACAGTGTAGAGTTGTAAATATTTTGTAGATTGAGTTCTGGTGGAGAAGTGATGTCCTCTGGATGGTCCGCTGAGGTTGTCTGCTTTCTGATCGTCTGCTGATGTGATAAAGTTTCAGATCTTTTATACTATTAACTTGAGACGTCTTTGGCGAATAGGTTGTATAATTGCATTGATTGCATATTCGAGCAACGAAATATGTTCCCGCCTTGAAGGTGAAGGTCTTTAATGCAAGAGGAAGATTACAATAGCGGTTTTAACGCCGGTAAGATGCATTGTCTATTGCATTCTTTACGCACAAAATAGTTAACTAATGAGCAGTTAATTGGGTGTCTGTTTAGTTACAAAATTATAATATTGAGTATTATATTATTGTTATTAGACCTTTTGTCAAAACGCGTTGCTATTTCATTGTCATAATATCGTTTGAATGACCTACCACAATTTTATTCAATGTAAGAATAACTGTCGAATGATCTGAAAATATATCGTTACTGTTTTCTATGCATGAAAAATTTATTTCTTTTGGCAGAAAAACAGTTTTTATTAAAAACTATTATTCTTAGGGGTGGCCAGCCATAATTGCTCATTGCCATAAAAATACATATTTCATCTTTTCACGCATATTTACTCACAAAGGATTGCGATGTTGTTTGTTATTTTGAGCTATAGCGTGACAACGGGCATTATTACACTAGTGATTTAAGAATGAAGGAGTTCGAAAGAATTGTAGTTAGTAATATTTGTATATTTTTCGTATAACGATTTCTTTTACTTAACAATGTGTTTTTTTTTCAAAAATAATGAAGCGCAATGTTTCATATTTAATTTAATAACATCTATAAGTTTATATCTGTTCAAATAACATGCAGTAGAACATAGTATTTTTAAAAATATTCTCTGATAAAAATATTCGTAGGCGTTTCTTGAAAAATAAAAATTCCTGATAACGCAAAAGTTTTTCAAATGCCTTCCGCAGCGGTTGCCAATCGGCGACTTGCCCGGCCAGGGGTTGTCAACGTTTCTGAGTTGGCGTAAGGGCGTCACTAGGCGCTCGGGTAGCCGGGGGCGTCGGCCAGTCGAGCGAGCGACGCCGAGCGGGACGTTTGTGCCGTGTTAGTGTCCGGGTCCGCGAGCCGCGCATTGGCAGCCGCTGGCGCGCGCAAGCGCAGTGCACATGTTCGCCGTTCAAAGTGCGCGCCGTCTGTAACGCAGGTTTGAAAAATGTTTACGATCGCTGTTACGTAACGAGACGGGTCGGGAATAAGGTCGTACCTTCGGTGCGTAGGGTGCGGAACGCAAAGGGTTAATATGAAATTTACGATTGAATATTTCCCAAATGAGATTTTAAACGATTTTTTTAGAAAATACGATTCCCAAAATAGAAATAGCATTTGTTAAAATATAATAGGTAGATATATTTTCGTTTTAAATGAGTACGATGCAATATTCAAAATATATAGGCAATATAATTTATTTGTAGAATAAATATGAGAGGCTTTTTAATAAACATTTTAATAATATCGTAGCCTATGTAAAATATTTTAGTTTCCATGAGCTATTTAAAAATTAGACATAGAAAAGCATAGGATATAACTTAGTTATCTTAAAACAGTTTTAAGATTTTTGTATTTTATTTGGGTTATGTAAAAACTATCGATAATGATTTGAAAATAAGATTCTTTTTACATTATTTTTTTAATACTGTCGTTACTAAGTAACGACACGTAACGGTTTTTTAAACGTAACATTATACAATAATATTATTTTTAGACTATATCAGAGTTAAGTATTTATATTTAAAATACTATTTTTGATTTATTGCAGTATTTTATTGATGCTGCGGTATTATTAAGTTAATTAAATATCCTTAAAAATACGTTCCAGTATTTTTTTTTATATTATTTTAAAGACTTATGTGTATGGTTTTGTTTAAAACGCTAAACTTACGTCATTGACAATTTTATTTAAAGGCACAGATTCATGATTATGCCACTTATTTTGAGATATGGGAAACAGTCATTGGGAGAATCGTTTATTTTAATGTTTTATTAGTATTAAAATTGATACTGCTACACATTTTTTCATTATTAAATTCTGTAATATAAATTAAATTTAAATTGATGTTAATCTATTATTCAATTTATTAGAATGTATCATACATTGTGTTTGATTAATTACAATTTGTAGTATATGGCGTCAAAAGCACAAACACAAGTAATTGAAATCTCTACTGAATCTACAAACTGATTGCTTTAATTAATTTGTCAGCATAAATGTTTTTTTATTATTTCTTTAATTTAAAAAAAGTTAAATATACAAATCGCTTTGTTTGATACAATCATAGTAAATTAGTGAACGACCAAAAGCTTAATTTGAGTTGTTAAGTTAGTGCGAGTGTTTCGAGACTAATTTATAACCCGAAAAGCCTCCGATCGAGATGTCGCACACATTCCCGAGATCCAGGGTGAGTAATCTTGCTGCCCCAGGCGCTTCTTCTTATCTTATTATACGAACAAATGAGACCCATCGCGTCGGTGATGTATTTCGGTATTAGTATTTATCGGAACGAAGCAGATAGTGAGTTTGAAAAATTCTTTATATTACGGCATCTAATGGCGTCGTGGAGATGGATATTGGGGTTGTATCACTTTGTGAGCGGAGACATTTTGGGAAATGTGTATAGGAATAAAGGAAACCGGGTTATCAAAATGGGAAATAATATTTCATTTACATATTTGTATCATTTTCCGTTATGGATGTAGAGAATGGTTGCTCTAAATGTTTACTTATACGAGTTTTATTAGAAAAGGATGTAGCGGTTTTCCATTATCTTTAACGTCGGTTTGTCGGTAGGGTTCAGTTGGAAGAGAATAATATAATTCAGACATGTCTTTGTGTACTGAATTATAACATATACTTATTTTAATAATGGTATCTCTTAAAGATATATTTGATCCGCCTTAAGATTATTAAATATTACAAGATTTGTATGTAATAATCCATGAATTTTGTATTTTTAATTTAATGTGATTCAATCAGCAATATTTTTTTTATTTATTATAAAAACTGAATAACAATATATGTTTTAATATAATATCAAACGATTTTCAGCTCTATTTTATATTTCATTCATAGTAAATCTGAGTGAGAGGTTTGCGACTAATGGGTAGTCATAAATAAACGTCACCGCTACAGATTGCTACATCGTATATCTTGAGAGGTTTTATAGTGCATTTATTAGTGGAAAGTGTGTATTACTTAATCTCTAACATATGTATAATATATAATTTCTTTTTGTAATACAATACTGAATTTTTGTAAAATAAATACTGAAGTAGCTCATTATTATAATTTTTTTAATACCTATATATACGACCCAGCTTGACTTTAATTAATGATCACGATATTCATTCGTGAGATTAGGAAAATCTAGGTAAACCTAATCTGCGATGATCGCTCAGAATTATAATTATATAATAATCATTAATTCTAATCTTCCAGACACAATAGAAATATAAAAACACAAAGGTACATATGAGATTCGAATCTAGGTCAATAGTCAGAGACTTATGCCACTAGTCTTTTTTCAAGCTTAGGTTTTATATAAGAAAATAAATTATATATTGTCGAAATTGTATAAAACAGCAACATTTTTTCATTAGAAACATTTATACAATTTTTAAATTCAAGTATAGGTTTTATATATGAAAACTTATTTATACTCACTTGCGTGCTTTTATCGTCAGAAAATGTGTAAAACAGTTGATCGACTTAAGCTGCTTAATATTTATGAATTTCTAAGTATTAAGGTTGGTTTCACGATATTGAAAGACCATAAAAAGCACATTTAATATGTTTTTTTTTTATTACATTCTGAGCATTAGAGACTTTTCGAACGATCAAAATTTTGTGTATACAACTTATTTAAAATCATTTTTATGCTTGTAAAAGTGTGTAAAACAATTCATTGACTCAATTCCAATTATATTTATGAGTTTCTAAAAAACTAGGTTGCTTTCAAAGCCATTATACATTAGAAGTAGAGGTTACAGATATTCGTTATCTTTAACTATACAAATATCAAATAGTTAATCATAATATATTCGTACGTTATAGTGCATACTTATATGTTATAAAAAGCAGTAAAAAGGCTATTTACTTTAATTAAAAAAAATATGTTTTATTATTAATTCGATTAAATTATTTCTGCTACAAAAAAGAATTATTTTGAATTAAACTTTTGATTAAAAATGTATAAAAAGTCAGATCAGCTGCAAAATAATTTATGAAATTTTGGCAATAAAAATATTTTTTTTATCAAATTTTATTTTTATAGCCATGGTTGTTTTAAATAATATATAGATAATTCAAAGTCTGTGTATACTGCAGCAGTACAATAAAAAACAGGTAGCTGCAAAACTGTGTTTTAAAAGTTTTTTGCTTTTTAGTGTTTTAAAAAATTGAAATGTTTTAGAACAAATATTACAAAATTTTTAGACAAATATTTAAATAACAAGCAAATATATTCAGTATTAAAATATTCCGATTGAAATCTTTAATTAAAATATAAGGAAATGTTCATTTAACAGATGTATGTATATGTTATGTTGTTTTTGATTTATGACTTTCATATAATTTAATATTTTCCTTAACGAAACTAAAATTTCCATAAATGTGTTTTGTTTTTGGTTTATGATTTTTTTACCAATAAAGATTCTTAATATCATAGTAAGAATTTCAAGTTGAAGTCAATTTTTTGTATAAAAAACTTATTAAGGATAATTTTTATGCATTTATTGTTGCAAAGTTTGTAAAAAAGCAGATCGATATTAGTCTGATTTTTAATGTATTGACGAGTTTTTGAAAATTTTTAATTGGTTTTAAAACCATGGTGATATTAAAATATAAACAGCTATAGCTTTTATGTGGTTTTCGATTAATGTTTTATTAATCAATTTATTTTTATGTATCAAGTTTAAAAAATTATATTCTGAATTATATTTATGAGTTACTAAAAAGTTAGGTTAGGTAAAAATAATATTAAAATACAGGAAGCGGTGAATGTAATTTTTTTCATCAAAAAAATTTGCATTGAAGCAAAATTTTTAGTCAAAGTTTTGTATGAAAAAAATATATGTAAAACCATTTTCATGCATTCATTTTCGGAAAATGTGTAAAACAGTTCACTAAAATGTGTGGTTCTTTTAGAGAAATCACGACATTTTAAGATATAAAAAGCTGCTATTTATTAGCAAATGATTTATTATATATAATATTTATTTTAATAAGTTTTTGGAAAACATACATAAAATACTTCAATTATTATTTGTATAGTAACAGACATAAAAATCCATTTAAGATCTGCAAGTTTTAATGTTTTTGATTAATGACTTTATTTTCAATATAAATTTTTTCCATCAGGGGGAAAAGTAACTTGAGTTACGAGCAAAATTTTGTATAAAAAAGTAGAAAAACATTGGTTTAACGAGTTTTTATGCATATAATATTTATTAAAAATATAAACTTTGAACTTTTAAATGTAAACAAATAAGCATTGTTACTGTTTATAAATTGTCAAAAATAGCACTTAATTTAGTCATAAAAATAATATAATTGCAAAGTTGTCACGAAGGTTTTGCAGTATTTATGCATTGACAAAATAATTTATTGTAATGACATATTTTTAATTAGATTTGTTAATATACGTTTAATTGGTTCAAATCTGCATAAATTATAATCATACATTTTAACGTGAAAAAAGCCGCTTAAAATAATATTGTTTTATTGATTTTTATATAATATATTTGAGTATAGATTACGAAACCTTAAAAATACAAAGAGAGCTGTGCTAAGCATTACAAATTATTTTTTGTCATAGAAATGTTTAAGTAAAAGCTTGGGTCATGCAAAAGCTCTAAAGGTTTATACCATTAATTTAGGATCTTTCAGAATAAATACATGATATATTTTTTCTTATAAACTTATTGTTGTAGAAAAATAGGTTTTTCTTAATCATGAATTGTTTCTTAACACTCAACTTTTTCATATGCGAATATGTCTGTTTATGTCGGTTTTTATTATTTGATTCTGAATATTTAAATTTTGTTAAATAAATAATCTATTTAAGCTTTTAATTTTCATTAAATATTTTTAAAGGCATGCTTATGAATATATTTTTTTAATAAGAAATTATATTTTAGGCCATGAAAACGTAAATAGATTGACAGTTGAATACAAAATATGTTAACTGTTGATTGACAAGCTTTAAAATTAGTTACTAAATAAATATTTCAACGTTATATTAAAAAAAACTTTTAATTTGTATATGAAGCTGTTGATTTGTCAACATATACGTATATGGTACATTACTTTGTTCGCTAAAAGCAATGAAGATTTATTATAATAATTCAACGCGAGGCGAATATTATATCGCATTAAACAGGCGAGCAATAGGGATTTTCCGGAATACCCGGATTAGCGACGCTAGAATCCCATTAAATTTTTATATTTATCATATTCATGATGTGCATATTTAAAACCAAGTTTTAAAGCATGAAATACGTTGAGCTTTTAATACCATATATGTATTTTAAGCCGTCGCCTCAGTTAATTACAATTATGAGCAATTAGCATATTAAAAAAAGACTTTAAAGTTTCATTCACAAATTAATAAATAAAAAATGACCACTGAAACGTTATTCATTTTTAACTATAGAAAATTAAAATTTGTAATGGAATTGTTTTTTTTTAAATTTATTACAAAACTGCATTTTTAAATACAAGTAACGGCTTTAATGTATAGTTACCTTTCGATAGTGTAGATTCAAGTTTCAATTACTTACGCAATCGATCAGCTTATACTATAGGCAAAGTTACACGTGAGAGAATAACTCGCGTTTACAACTTTTGTAAACCTAAACCAAATATTGCGAGGTAAAGAAAAAAAATTACGCCCACGTAGTTTTTGAAATTATGCTTTCGGTCTGTGTGGTAAACTTTTTTGGTAAAGTGTTATTATAGGCGCCTTTTGACCAAAAGTTTTTCATAAGGGTCGCTCGAATTTCTTTTATGAACAAGGGCGGCTGTGGTAGTTAACATTTATGTTTAGAGCTTTATCCCGTAAGGTCGGGGTCGGTTTTTAACCGAGAGGTCATTACGACCTTCTCGCGAATATTAATTGTCGTAAATTTTCCCGACGCCGTTTTGTCGAATTACTTTTAAATAAATAAATTTGTTATTATAGGCATTTTGCGATAAGATAACGACTTTAAAATTTAACGAACGGTGAAGAGTCATTTCAAATTTCATTCTGTTTGAATTTTAATATCTTCATGATGGTAAATATTCTGTTTTGTTAGGATACCACTTCCCCCTTTAAGCATTATAGAATTTGTGTTTGTTTAATCTGCATATTGTTTATCGTGTGGCATGTATTTCAGATATAAAACATATATCTATATTGTTTTTTGCTAAGACTGTCTGAAGTTCACTGCGTTTGTGCATGAGTCCATTGGCATTCCAAGCCATTATTGTTAGATTATTCATGTCTCATTTAAGTTTCCGCCCTGGAGTGAGACGGTTTTCGATTTTCTTGCATAGTTCATCAGCTGACGTGCACTCTTTGGTTTCTGATTTATTGTTTGAATTTTAGGAAATTTTGTTGTGCTTTTGGTTGTTGAGTATTGCTTAAAATTCTTTTGCAACTTGACTACCATGATACCTTGCAGGGTGATCTTCTTTACAGTTTGCGCAGATTCATCGTCTTATAGTTAACTGTTAAATGATTTACCTCGAACTTTACACATTTTGTAGCTGTGTCCAATCATGGGATCATCTAAGAGCCATTCATTAGCTGTATTTTATTATTAAGAATATCTGTGATTTTGAGAATGCTTCTACATTTTCAGTGTAATTAAATGTTGTGATAAACATATCAAATGATTTCTTCTCGTTCTATGATAGTTTAGGATCAGCCTATTTAATTTTGAATAATATAATTGTCATGACTTTTTATTTTTTTATAAATATTAAGTGAATTACATGTTTTCAACAAAATCAAATATTTATTTAAACAGTATTTATAAAATATGGGTTATTTTTTAAAGAATCAGTATATTTTAAGCAAGTCAATTTTATTAACTAAATCTAACGACTGACGAGTGAAAGGGGAGGGTAGATATGATAATGTTAGTTATTTTTGCATTATACATTTTTGCTGATTATACTGTTTACAGTCGAACTTAAAATTTATGAAATATAATAACAGTCTAATAATTAATACTGTTTATTGTGTCAGTGTCGATTCTCAGTCTTTTTTAAATGTTTTCTCATAATGAATATTAAAAAAAAATATTTACATTTTGCTGTTTAGAATTGATCTCTTCTTGAGCTTTTAACAAAGGCAATTTATAAAATTAATATTCCCAATTTTTATTCTCTTGCAAATAATGCCACAATGTAACATGATGCTGGGCATCATTACACACATATGTGGGGGCGATATGTAGCGCTTAATGATCTACGAAGCGTGTTTTGTATGTAATGTGTTTTATGAAAATATATTGTATACTCGTAATAAAACTTTCTATATTCTATAGTATTTTATCTTTTAATAGAATTTTATTTATATATATTAAAATAAATTAAATTGCGAATTAGAATGGAAGTAGTTATATTTTTATGGATCAATAAATATCAGCTTTGTGTCAAACATTTTCTTACACATTGAATAAATATATCCTCGTCCTTATACCAGTACACTTGTTCCTGGGGTTTTTGTCAAGTAATGTCTCAAATACTTCCACAGGAGATTTTCTCCAATTCTAGTTATATATTTTTCGAAATAGATTTATATTTTTTTATTTTAGATTAAGTTAAGGAATTAAAAAAAAAGGTAGGGTATAATATTTAGATATTCTTACATAAGAAGTTTCCATCGGTAGTTAGCTTAAATAATTTATTCTTTTAAATGTAACTTTGTTCCCAGTTGCAATATTTCAGCAAAAACTATCAATATTTCTACAAAAATGCAGACCATGGCAGGTTATGGGTTAAGACCGCATGCCGCGCGAAGAGTGATAAAAAACCTTAACAAAACAATGTAGCGTATAGTGATAATTATGCATATTAATATTTATTTCATGAAAAAGCCCATACCCAAACTTTAAATCGGACTACGTAATTTTCTGCAGCTGCTCTACCTAGTGTTTTTTTTCCATCTTATTGTACATATTTAATGCAGGGTACTAACGTTTTCTACTCGCGGGATATGCAAATGCGCGTCTCATCTCCGGAAGGACCACCCAGGCGTATAACTTCCGATGCCAGTGTCGCCGGAACCGTTTTCCGGTAGGTACCGGAAGTAGTAGAACGATGCATCGGCAGACATAGAGTTTCCGGAAGCTCTCTTTTGATCTGCCTGCAGCAGCCGGAGACGGAGATGCCTCATTAGGAGAGAGACGGGTAAAGCTTTGGCGGTGTGCCAAACTCATAGCGATTCGATACAAACTGCTTCGTAATGAGACACTCTCTAGCATGTATATAATTTATAACGAAAAACTAAGCGTAAAATTGACAAAAATATTATTTATTAATGTTTTTTTAACATATTACGAGTTTTTAAAAGTGCATCTAAACCAAATTTTGGCCAATAGGAGAGCGCAAAAAACAATTATCACTTCTCAGAAGTCAAAAATTCACGTCAAAAGCAATAAAATCATGTAGGTGACGTTGCAGTAGGAACGCTCTGTAAAGAACGTTTCCACTGAAACGTCGCCGACGTGATTTTATTGCTTTTGACGTGAATTTTTTACTTCTGAGAAGTGATAATTGTTTTTGCGCTCTCTTATTGAACAAAATTCGGTTTGAATATACTTCGATCAATACTTTTATTTATTATGAATTTTATAATATTTTAATAAGCATTACAAAAGCTTAAAAAATATTAATTTTGTAAAGTATAACATATATTTAGTTATACTTTTTATATATTTTTTGGGTGCTGTGCATGTATAATTATGTTTTTAATTTACAATATATAAAACAAATATTTTTTGTATCGTGACGTATTAAAAAAACCCTGAAATACTAGCATTAAATATTTTCGGTACTTAAAACCCTAATCGTACGTGTCAGATAAGAAGTAATTGCTTGTCGACCCCACGTTGATTTGTTTAAAATTTTAATCGCAAACTCAATTAGCAAATTAACGCTTTTCTGCTGCGTAATAAGTTATATAAAAAGATTTTTTGTAAAAATATGTAAGGATTAACATATACATATTTACCAAATTTTAACGGACTTACCCAAACCAAACTTTGGAAGATTGTATATATGTGAATATATATATAACAATTACTACACACATTAACATGGAGGCTAGTAAATTTTCAGACAGTGGGTTGCAAATGTAGTTACTTTAATTAAAGCAATAAGAAAGGGCTATTTTATCGCAAAGTATATATTTAGAATAATTTACTCATAAATTGCTAGTTAGATAAAAGTCGCAAAACTTAATTAATAAACTGTTTTTACTTTAAAATATAACATGAGTTAACTAGTCGTGAATATTTTTATAAATGTATATTTACTTTAAACACAAGTTAAATACTATTGTCTTTAAATTTTTTAAATATTTTTTATCCTTAGTTATTGTTCCGGCTTTTTATAACTATTCGACCGTAATAGTATCGATGGTGTATGGTAATTATACACTAGATTTAATAGAGAAATCTATATTCAATTGACTCTATATTTTGAGTAACTTATAAATCTGTCAACGAAAAATGTATTATAAAAATCCCTATACGAGATTTGAAAAGAGTCGGATGTAGGTTTGATAAGCCTTGTCAGCATAGATGTGGAAAATTAACATTTCCTGGATACTCTTTGAAACGTTACTGAGAAATTCCTTAGCAGAATGTTATTCCAAGGTAAAATATATTTACTTTTAGTTTGATCTTATAGTGTGAATGCATATATAAAATATAAAACATTCACAATTATGAATAAATAAAATATTTAAAACTTCAAATGTATTTCAGATGAGTCAAAATATTATCGATTCAGAATTTAATTTTAAAGGTCAGAATCATTTATGACTTGTCAGTACAAATATTCATCTTTATACTCTTTTTTCAGTTTATTATAAAAAACTTGAAAGTATATTTGCCTTTCGTTATTTTGTATAAAGAGTAGTTGAATTTATTATTTTATTTAAAATAAAGTATTGATAAGCTCTAGAGAATTTAAAACATTAATATTGTTTATAACAGCTATGAAGCCCTTAAAATTATTTCTTGTTAAGACATTCCAAAGTATGCGGTAAAGTTCGACAACTTGTTTTAAAGTTCAAAGAGTTTCAAATTATATTCTTTGAATTAGTCTATACGTTAAAATCTCGGGCAAATGACGTCGCTATTTACGGACACACAGTAAACATTATAAGAAATGGATTGCAATTACCAATTTTCATTGTAAAATTATAAATTAATTTATATTGTATTATTTTTTAAATCAATATATGGCAAAATTCGTAGCATTACTTGATCGTCTCAAAGTGTCGTTATTTTTATAAATATTTTGATATATTGCACACATTTTATCGTGTTTTTAAACTTATGTTTATAAAAAAAGCAACGACTATAAAAAATATCTTGTCAATGACTTAATTTACGAATATACAATAATATAGATTTTTTTACTTGAACTAAATTTTGCACAAAAGTTTTTACTACAACATCTGACGGTAATTGGCTATGTAGCAAAATAGAAATTAATCTAAATAAGTTTTCAAATTTTTATAAAAATTCAATCACGTGTTTGAGATATATTCTAAACTATTTATATTTTCTTAATTTTTTTTGATCAATTATTATAATATATTTATATACAACTAATTAATTCTAGAGTTTTTAATGAGGATATTGTTTATGTTAACTTCAATACCATAGTGTGTGATATTTTTTTGATAAATATAAATGTTTTAGTTATGCCAAATGAGTTATTTTGTAACCTTTTTAAAAGGCAGCTATTAGGACACTGGACGCCTTTATATAGTAAATATAAAATCATCAATTGAACAACATTAAACATTTTGCAAATAGTCATATCACATCAAATAATGCATGCGGTTTCGTGTGTCAACTGTTCGGAATCCTTGATTGCTTCCATAAACAGTGCCCAATCACGTACGAAATGAGCAACCGACACTACGGTGTATTTCGCATATAACTCATATTTGTACACCTTGTATATTCCCCGTTACATATATATGTAAATATACGTATGTGTTTTGGTATAGGTTCTCATGGGTATTATATGTTATTGAGGCGTTATCTGGTTGTTCGCGTATTGATATTTCGGCTGGATCACACCATACATCTTCAGATGTATTGCGTCTGAAGATGGCTGGTGTGATCCAGCCGAAATATCACGGAAAAAAGTATTAAGTGCTAAAATGTTATGCATAGTGATTTTTGAGAAAGTAATTCTTTGAGTTGATTGCCATTAGAAAAATATTAAATACGCATAAAGAAATATAATAAACATTATGTATACATACAATATAATTAATCGTGATTCAATAGCGTTATCACGTAATTTTATTTTAGTAATAATATGCATAGCAAGCCCGTGCGGTGAGGTACATTCTCTTTCGCTCGCTCGCGTGCTAAGTGACGCGAGCGAGCGAAAGGGAATGTTTCTTACTGTACGCGCCCGATGCACAGGCTTTTACCGCTTTATTCCGACTCGTAAGTACAAGGTAAATTCTCAAACTTTCTTGATTGCTATAATATCAGAATGATGACATGTACATCATTTATAATTGGGTCTTTGATCCGTATCTATATTTTTTTCTTATCTAAGATTTTATTTTGTTATTACTCTAGCTAAAAATATATTTGTTCCTAATTGAGTTTTATTAGTATGCGATAAAATGATTTCAATTAAGCTTCCCATTGATGAGATTCGTTTTTTTTCTAAATCTTCTTATCTGTCAATTAGATATCCAAAAAAAGAAACGATTAATCATATTCTAATTTTATTGTAAATTTTATATTACTATGTGAGTAGTACAAATTATAATATAGATTGATAATGTAGTATTTTTCATTAGTTCATATTTAAGGTACTAATAACTTTTAATTTGATAAATATTTTAGTATAGTTAAATATCCTTATTGTGAATAAAAACAGTTTTAATATAGTATTTACGCATTCTAATAGTCAAGCATATTATTATGTATATGTAAAGATGTGTCTGGATATTTTTTAATTTTATAACCATAAAAGTACTGTTCTACATATGTATTTTAATTTGACAGATATGTTAACATCTATCTCTGGTATTTTATTGTTACCGTTGAGTTCAATGTTTAAAAGTATGACATATACTAAATTACCTGTTTGCAAACGCACAAACACAAACACATATCCCTGAATATGATTTACAACGTCGAATTGATTGGATCGCCCAATTGCACCATTGTTGTCCGTTTGTACGAGTTGATCGTGGTAACCAATTTGTGACAGAAAGACGGAGCGAAGCTTTTGTGCCATCTGAGAGAGCTCTCTTGTAATTTAAAATATTTCATTTATACGCTTATAATATCATATGACCCATACATGCGTATAGTAAACACTTCAATTCAAGAGATGATACACAAACAGCGTCATGCTGCAATGCCCCTACCTTCCACGAAAGGTGAACGAATTCAATAAAAATCAAATATGACATAATTGTATTTAAATAAATATTTCGTCCACTTTATGTATAATAAGTGTATCTACTCGCATCTACCGAGCGGGATATTTGTATAATAAATATATGATAATATTCGTGATAGACAAAGCTGTATTCGCTTTGAAATGGGTAAATGTTTTCACTAAAACGTCGGTTCTATTATATCCCTCTGTTGTTTTGGACAACACCATTAAATTTATATATATAATAATAGAGTACCGTGTAATGAAATTGTATATATGAGTGTGAAGGAACACAATTGGCATTAGGGTTTAACTGTAGGTTGTTTACTTCAAAATTAAATATTGTGTGAGTATGCAAAACACATATATGTCTCTTTATTTCATACAAAAACCGCACTTAAAATAAAATGCGCAATTTCATAGTTATAGACTTTCACGAGAGCTTTAGTTAATTCTAAATATCTAAAGAGTAAATTTCTGTGAAAAATTTACATTAACGCATACAATATTGCGTTATATATTGGACTATAATCCAAATATTTTAGTCTTTGAATACTGAATAAATTCGCACATTTTTAAACTGTTCATAGTTGTAGTTGAATATATTGCAACTTTTTATATCTAAAATCATTAAAAACTGACTAACTCTAGAATTTAATTTTTTCAACTATTAAAATCTACATTTAAAGTGTGCCTTTTTTTGATTTGCAAAATTTCTTTTTTATTTCATTTGAAAAAGTTATGGTAATATTAAATAATAGCCAACAAACATAATAATGAAAAAAACATTTTGCTGAAATTACAGAAATTACTCATATTTCCGAGTTATACTACGACTAATGTACAGTAGTGAACTTTATCAATGGTGAATATTGATTTTTTCATTATTTTTAAATCAATATTTTAAAATATAAATTTAAGGTATATATGCTAATTACCTGATTTCTATAAAATTTTTGATTTAAGTTACAAGACTGATTGATTGCCTTTTTACATACAATGGTTTATGGTGTTGGTTTCAAAGTTTAATTATTTCCACTAGCTCTGTGAGTTGTCTTAATTGTAGTATTCCAAATCGAAACTAGAGACTGATGTGACTATTATAAAAGTAAAATTATCTTCTCTTATTTAACCAAATTTAATTGGTGGATAAGTGCTATTTAAAAAAATGCATCAGCTTTTATGGCGTCCTTGTAGGACTAATAATTAAGTAAAATCTTGCTTATTTGAATATTGTATTAATTTTAAATATTTATCGTTAATCACCATAAATCTAAATACATAAAAAAGAAAGGAAGTTAATATATTGTATAATAATATAAAAAAAATAATTCGATGTTGTGGATTTTTACTTATAATAATCACTTTATTGTAAGTAGTAAGTCTATTTCATTATATAGTTGATCCATTTATTATATCTTGAAAAATATATTTCCTACGACTAAGCGTTTTGGTTTAGCGATGTTTTTTATTTTTCAAGAAATATAAATTATCACTATTTCGATTATTCTCGAGAAATTTTGAGAAATAAAATTTATGTGTAATATATAGTATGTGCATTTATTAAAACAGTATATAATAGTAAATATCCTTATATTATTGATGATCTCAGAATTGGATGATCGTTGAAGAGAAAAATTTCAATAGAATGATGATTTGTTATAATTGAATGATCAGAACGGATCGATCTACTTCGATTTTTTACAAAGCGTCAATTAATGTATATATTCCCTGCTCCTATATTTAAACCCAAATTGTATAAAAAAATTGAATAGCAGTTGTTGCATATTTCATATTTCGATTAGGATACAGATAAAATATATTTGGATTATTGAAAAAATGTGATTTTAATTCCCTGGCAGGAAAATTTTATAGCGTAACTTTATGGAAAGCCACCATACATTTTTTCAATCTGCCGATTTCTTCTTATCTGAGTACTAATGTAGTTCTTAGATCAAGAAAATAAGATACTGGCAATTAGAATAGTTGAAAAAATCGTAAACAATTTTTTGTCATTCAAAAACCTTCCAAAAATACATATTTTCAAACATCTGAAACGGACATATTTTTTTTATGTAGCGGTGTACACATTTAAAAATATTAGTACAAATTTAATTTTTAATAAAAAAATTCTTATTTAAAACTATATAGTAAATTCTTAGCATTATTTATAAATTATTTTTATACATAACCAATATTTTATTATACACGACTGTCAGTCACTCACTATTGTGAGGTACCGCAGCTATTTTAAATTTTATTTTATGTGAACTTAGTAAAATCTAGGAAAAAAATACTTGTGATGTTTGATCATAATTAAAATTATTTACTTACCAATATTTCTGATCTTAAGATCTCCAAGACACAATAGAAACTGTAAAGCATTACGATTCATATGAAATTCAATGTAATATGTTATAGCCACTCATTTGTATCTTATATATGTTACTGGTTTATTTAATTTATTAACAAGCATAATAATTTATCTTAGTTAAAAGCTATTTTATATAAATAAAAACTGTCTAGTAAATTTTTATTGCAATTTATAAATTACTTTTTTACATACACAATATGTCACTATGTACGACCTAGTTAATATTAATTAATTATCTGTTAGATTAAATTTATATAGAAAAAGCTATTTGTAAAATGGATCAGAATTATATTTATATAATAATAACTAGTTCTGATCTCTTAGTTATGATAGAAATTAAAAAATGTTTTATGATTCATATGAAATACTAAATCAAGTTTTTTAAGTTTTAGTCATGCTGGTTTATATATTGTAATAAATGTCTTAAAAAAATAGGTACTGAGTATGCATAAATAAATTTTTGACAAAATTAAAACTATCTTGTAAGTTTATATTAGTACACATAAAAAAAATCTATTTTAAATTTTAAAGAAAAAGCCCAAAAACATAAGAAAACTTTTGAAAGCATTTCTGTGTATTTCAGTTACAAAGACCACATAATTTTTATTTATTGAACAATTTTTTATAACGTATAAATAATTTGATTTAATTTATTTTTAAATTAGGAGTTTTAAAATCAATACAGAATTTTTTCATTGATTTATTATTTTATAAATGAAAAAAAATGGCAAAAGATTGATTTTCACTGAAATTCTTAAACACAGAAACATATTTTATATACGCACAATTTTACATGTAAATCTACATATAAAAAAAGTTATTTCACCTTTGTGTAATTTTACATGTAAATAAAGTTGTATTACATTTGCGTAAAAAAATACAAAGGCGAAAGGCAAAAAAATATGCAGTTGTGTAGATTTTCCATTTTACTTTTGAATTAAAAAAGCCTTAAAATAATCGATAGCACAAAATGGGAATACCATCGATAACGAACCTTTTCCACTGAACTAACATAACCTGAAACCAAATAACAGCCCCAATTCAAACCTAGTCAATTTACCATGCAACATTGGATTTTCACGCCTCACCGGCTGCGCGTTTGTTTGACGAGGGTTGAAAAAAGGGACAAAATTAAAGTCGGCTATTAAAAAACATAGGAGTGGGTGAAAAAAATTCGTCATTGCGTATTAATGAAAAGCAAATGAATAATGAGCGCGTTTTGGTTCAACACGCAAACGCGTAACTGCTTGATTAAAAGTCATCTCTGGGGTTAACATTAACCGCTCGGTGGGATTTCACCGGCAGCCGAATGTAACTATTTGCTGGTTATTCATCTTTGCCGCGTTTTGCGGTTAAACGAGCAGCTGGGATGAGATACCGGGTTTGTGTAATTAATAAACATAAATCAAACGAACCGAATTAACTCGAAGGTAGTGGATTGCGTCGGGTAATGTATGAAATATTACACAAAAATGTTATCCGAATCGCGCAAGCAATTGTAGGAGCTGGGCGCGTCGAACGACCTTGAGTCATAATGTATTTTTGCCAAAGTGCAAATTAAATTAATGCTTAAGGATATTTCCATAATTTTTTTCCTTAACATAACCTGTGTTATTTTTCTTACATTTATCAACGTATAAATTGTACATTTTTGTGAGATCTTGTATAATTGCTTTCTGATTGAGGAAAACTCTCAATATGTTCCTTCACGCGTTTTACTTTTTCTTCATTGGTTTTACTGGAGCAACCTTCCACTCTACTTCTAGACGTATTATGGTGAAATATTTACTGTGATTACCAGTATAAACAAATATTATATAATACAACCTAATTATATTTTAAGTGATTCATCAGCTATTTTTATTAAATATTAGTTTTAGGGTTGTGATTATAGCAGTAGATTATTTAGAAAAAAAACTGTGCTCAATTTTAAATATATATTACTACCCTATTTATTTTTAAGAGGCAGTGGTAAAGCTTGTTATCGTTTTATCAAATAAATTGACTGTTTCATTTTAATTATTATATTTTTTAACTTAAGATCATAGGTACTAAACTATCAAAATTAACTTCTAATAAATAAATTGTATATTCTGTTTTAAGACTTGGAGATACAATTTTTTATCGACAAATAATAAACAGTAATTTACAAATGAAGATATGCAATTTTATTTAACTAGTGTCTACTTAAATTTTTTTGCTAATAAAAAAATTAATAATATATTTCTTATTATTCATTATAACCAGTTTTTTATTTAATTAATATTTTAATTCACAATTAATACATAACACAAAATTATATGATTATTAGCAGATGTTTTTGTAAAAATATTCTTAATTAAAAATAAATATTTCTACCTGTTGTAATTTATAACTAAATTATTTAAACTTTAACTAGGTTTCCATTTCAGTAGGTGATCGGTTATTAGGCAAATACCAATAGAGGAATATCTCCATACATATTAATTATTGTATTGCAATATCCTCTCATCCTCTTGGGAGTTCGTAACCTCAATATATTAGGCATTTACCCATAAATTTAGTCTATATTTATTATCGTTTTATTTAATTTAACTATTTTCAACACACAAACTATCATTTTATAAAACGGTTTTATTTCAGACAAAGTTAATTGTAACATGAATCAATAATATAACCAAATGGTATGTTGATCTATTTGATTTAAAACATTATGTAATAATATTAATTTAGTTTAATGTTTATTAATACATTATTAATTAGCACGTCGTGTTAAGTAATTTTCTATACTAATAAGTTTGCGCAAGCTTTTGCATTAATTTAAACTTGTTAATTGCTACAAATTAAAGTTAACCTTCACACATCGGCAAAGTAAAACTTCTTAGTTAATTAGATAGCCTAACATGTTATATTCACTTATTTCTTTATCGAATATTGTATCATAGTATAACTTGACTCAATGGTGTAATACATAGGTACGATCTATTTTTAAACCTGTGAGGGCAGTCTAACGCTTAACACACTTTCAGAGTGAACTATCGATCAACGCTGGAGGTGTTGTATTTTTTTTGTACAAAAATCGGTTTATCGCTATGTTTACACGTCAGATTTTTCATTCTGGCGTTTGTTTGAGGTTTATATCAGCGCAAAAAATAGCACGTTCCAAATGCAACGGCTCGCTAAATACGCGTTTTGAAATTTTTATAAATCTCGCTCTGGTGAAAAGCTCTCCTACAGAAAACCCCCTACGCTTTTGTAACGGACGCAAATTGTTTGTTCGCCATCGGATAAAAGGTTGTTCGTCCTCCGTGAAGTGATTTATTTCTCGAGAAAAAATATTATTATATTAAAACGTTTTTCAATGCACAATATTCGAAACGCGTTTCGGTGATAAATTATAATTTCAGCGAAGAAAGGATAACGGGTAAACAGCTAGATTGTTTGAGCGCAACTACCTCCCCCTGGGAAATAACGAGGGAAAGTATTAAATATGAATTAGTGCGTTTCGCTAAAACTTTGGTCCTTTATTATATGGTCGGAGCTTAAGCGAAAGTCGTTCAATTTCAATCAGAACACCTGGGGATAGATCTTTATTTTATATTAAACATTTATAATAAAAGCTTTGAGCAATTCATAATAATATCAATACATAAATTTTATTATTCAATATATAATTCAGTACATAGGTATATTTATTAGGTACTTTATTAAATTATCCTGACATTGAAAAAATCTAGCAATAAATCTCATCTGAGCGAATCGCTTATCAGCGATTTATTAGAACAATTATTATTCGATTTTTTCTTAATATTTCAGTTTATCTCGTCTTTCCTGATTTGGAAAAAACAATAACCTCGTGATGAAAAAATATTGATTTAAAAATGTTTGTAATTATTATTTTGGTAGTTATTTAAGCACATTTCCTGAAATGAAATCAGTTTTAGGATTTTTTTGAGGCTAATTAATTTCTTTTATATTTATCTTCTTTAATGGAAAGTCGAGTAGATGTAGTGCTTCCAAAAATTAACTTTTCTTCGTAATTTTCTAGACAGGATGCTGGAAATGGTTGAATTGAAATGATTAGAGAAAGCGGTAGCTTCTTCTTTATTATTTTTTCCCCATCTTACATTTTCTAATTTAACGAGTGGTATATGCATTTGTGATTGTTTATTTTTTTGTACATAATAGCTTAATAAAGTTTTTCACCTGCATTTATTTTAAAGACAGGTTTATTTAATATGTTTTTAAGTAAAAAGTACATAAAATAAACTTTTATTGTATGCTTTTATTAATCAAGTGATTTCAAAGGTTCAAGTGATCTTTTAATTAACAAAGAAATAATACAAAGCTATAGGGTTTGCTTGAACATTTGTGTTTTTGCGCTAATATGAGAATGGAGATAAATTAATATCTCATGGAAATAATCAAAACAAAGCAAATAGTTTGTTTTAAAAACTTTGCACAAAAATAAATGTATAAAAATATATCTATATGATAAAATCACAATCTAACTATATATTTATATTTATAAAAAAGCTTTTTCTTATATATTTATAAGATAAAATAAATTGGTCATTTACTTTTATACAAATGAATGTTCATCCGTTTCCAATTAAGATAGGATAGATAATGAGGCTGAACGGAAACTTAAGATGAAGGTTAATGAATCGCTGTGTACTCAATTGGGAGGTTACACCACACCTTTTCTATTTGTAAACTAATATATTTTAATAATTAAATTATATTTATAGTATAAATTAAAAAATAATAGCAATAAAGTAATATAAATATATTTGGCGAATTAATAATTTTCAATCAAATGCGTTATTCTGCGTTAAATGAAGTAAAAATAAAATATATTAATTTGCTAATAAATACGAATGTGTAATAATTTATACATAAAATACCTTCAACGTAAAAGAAAAACATCGTTTCCTAATAGGTCATTTTGGGTTATAAAACAGATGCTAAATTCGAGTGTAATATAAATAAGACCTCCGAATCCTTCTTTGAAATAATTAAAGTAGACCCTTCATTTTGCATGCGAAACTCTTGAATTGCTTCTAGTGTTTTCTTTTGATTTCGCGATTGAGTCTAATAAAACAAGCAATAATAATATAATCATATACCTACTTTTATAATAAACCATTAATTAAAATACTCGTTATGTTCAATAGAAAAAAAAAACAACATTTAAATTGATGATCTAAGGTACTAAACCTTAGCAGTTAATTTTGCTTCGAAAGAAGTAGTGTATTTAATTACTAATTGCCCTGCAATAACGCCAAGCTATAATATACTCGCTCTCGAAATCCTCACTTTTTGTGTTTATTGATCTTTTGGGATAACACGAAAAGCTTCCGGTTGTTTTAGTTCTAGGATGAAATTTCATCTCTTTCTACGTGTGTTTATATTAGATATCATATTTCGCAAAAGTGTTTTATGTGTTCCCTTTTACACCTGTTTTTTTATGAGTACTTGTGGGCGCGGTCAATTTAGCTACAGTTCAATTTCTACTTTCATGTAATATTATTGTTATTATATATTTTATATGCAGACAAATAAAATAAACTATCTCTACAAAAACGAATAGATAGCTTGATCCTTGAACCCACATTTCATGAAATATTTCTTACTCAAACATTTCCTCTGAAATATCATTTATCAATCGCGAAGCACATTACTCACTGATTATTAATTTCAAAAGTATACGATACCTTGTATATATTTTTTGGTTCGATTTCTCGCAAAGTAGTCGGTAATGTGTGCTGCGAAGGATATAGGTATATCGTGAAAAAGATACCTGTCTATTGTTATTGTTGTGAGAAAAGCTTTCCCATCTGGGAAAACCGAAAACGCGGTACTAAGAAGTGGCTTTTCACACCATGAAGAAAAGCCTACTTATGATCGATTGTTTGCATCTACTTTTAACATTAAGTGTAAATAAACAGTGTTATATGGTATTTAATTTATTTATTTATACAAATACTGTTTACTACAATAAACAATGATCAATTAGACGTTGATTACAGTTATATGTAATTCTGTATTAATATGTATCTAAATCAAAATACTATCACTGAATTTGTGACATAAGTACGGAAAACCATCCGCTTAAAAATCTTGTAAATCTCAAATTAACTATTATTGTTAGTAAATAGACAAAAAAGAGTTATAGAAAAAGCTTTAGGTTATCTAAAAAATATCTTATCAACTGATATTTATTTTGAATACCGATTAAAAAATAGTATAAAACAAGTTAGTCTTTAAAATTATGTGTTATATAAAAAGTGGGTTATGTATATTTATAAAAAGTTTGATTGGATTAATTGGAGATATATATAAATATATATATATATATATATATTTGTAATGATATGTATATAAATAAAAATACTTTTAAATAAATCATTAATTAAATATGACAAGTTTCAAACAAAAGGATTTTTGGCAAACTTTTATGAAGTTACAATGAAATTCGTTTCGATTCATATTTTTACAGCAAGCAATTGCTGTTATGCTAAATCAAAATATTGGCAAAATCTTTTCAGTCATAAATAATGTGTAAAAGTAACATAAAAAAATCTACTTGTATTGTATATCTTAAGGTTTCAAAGACGCTATCATTAGTAAATAAGCTTAAAATTATTTTAAATATACCTTCTGATCAACTAAATTTTATTAGGTATTTTTTTAGGTACTATTTTAATAATACATATATTAAAAAAAAAACTTAAAACCAAGGAAGTCTTTAATATATAATTTAAATATTATTTTAAATAAAATTGAGTTTTGTATCTTAATTAAAAGTTTGACAAAATGATTTCTATTTGTATAAATCTTTGGTTTAGTATAAGAGAGATTAGAATATAATATGTTTAAAAATATCTATTCCTTAAAAAACATAGTCATTAGTGAATGAAATAAAAAAATGTTATAAAATAGGCTTTGATTATGTTAAAAATATCTTATCTACTGACTTTTATTAGGTTTTTAATGATACCAGTTTAATGAAACATGTAAGTTAAAGTAAAATTATATATATCAAGTTAGTATGTATTTAGTATATAAAATATATATAATTATGAGACAAAATGAGCTTTGTATGTAAATAAATAATTTATCTAAGCCTCAGAAAGGGCAAACAGAGACTATTCAATGTTTAAAGATTTATAAAGATTGTGAATGATTAAGACAGAAAAATGTTGTAATAAGATGAAAATTATATATAATAGGTTAGTTTGTTAAATATGATATTATTTTTTTTATTTTTTACATATATGTTGTATGTATGTAATATATACATACCTAGTCATAAATCACAATATCCTTCAAATATCACTCTTCTTGTTTATATCCTAGTTTACGCAAAAGTTTTAAACCCAAATTTGCTACTTTGGGTTACATTATGATTTTGCTTTTGTATATACATATTATATAAACAATACGTATTTACATATCCCGTAAGTTTGAAATAGTAATTTTAGAGATTTGACTATCGTATCTTGAACTTGAATAGTAACGTAAATTATTTAGTAAAGATTTTTGATTCTAACTTCTGTTAGGAAAGTGAGAAATTGTTAGGAACGTGACTTAATGAAAATTTTATAATTGTTGCACATAATTTCTTTTAAGCACAGCTGTTAGTTTAAGATTTTTTTTGTATGTTAATTAAAATATGGGATGTTACAAATCTGTTATTAAAAATAACTGCTAAAAACACTGTCGAACTTACAGCTCCAATTTACATTGCGAGAATATTACAATGTACAGATTTTAGTCATGCATTATTAACATTAAAAGTTTAATTGAAGTTCTGAACCACAGGAAGTTAAATTAATTAAAAGCTTTTAATTAGGTAAAGCTTCATATTTTTCATCCCGTTTCAATTTTGATCAATTTCGAAGCGTAAGTTCATCAACGTTTCCTCATAAGTTTCCGTTATATCAGACACACAATTAAGCCAACATGGCTTGACGTTTCAACTGGGAAACTTTTGTGTTCAAGTTGCTCTGTGCAAGTTTGTGTGAGTTGGCCAGACACGCCAGCAATTATGGCCTTCGCCCATAAACTAAGCTCTCGCACCCTTCCCTTTCCCCTAGACTTACGTGGTGGTCGCGTTTTGTTCCCATGCGAGCCCTACCACACGTTCAAAGTTAACTTTTACGCTTTAAAATAAACCGTAATTGAATACTGGGGCCATTTTCGGCGGCGTTGAAAAATAAACTTCACCAATGTAAATTTATGAAGTGCCTAAGTTTAGGTCTCCGTCCGACCATCAGCCCTTTTTGCGGCTCGTATACATTACTATTGTTGTGGTTGAATGAAAAGTGGATTGAAAGATGCCATTCTCAAACCCACCATGTCTGTTAAAGCATGTAAAATTGAGATTTTTGATCAGATGGATAAGTATTATGTTGTATTCAACATTGCTATGTCATGGGTTTTGTGATTTTTAGGTTTTGATGTTGCGTAATGTTTTAATGAAATTAGTTAGTGAAATGATTATCTATTATTTAATCTCAACAAGGAATATTTCTTATTATTAAACACAATTTTATTTTTAAACATATTAAATAGTATATATATATGTATAATTTTTTGTGAATAATGTGATATGAAAATATTTATGAAATTTTGCTGTTAAAAATACAAATTGCGTGTATAAAAAATCCGAGGCTAACGAAAAACCTGAATAATTATTCAACTCATCAAATTTCACATTAAAATTTACGTTTAAAACAAACCTTAATAGAATACAGGCTTTTTCCAGCGCACTCGACCACGTTCGTCCATTATTCCCTAGAAAGCGCGTGGGATAAATAAACTTCCCCAATATAAATTTATGAAGTGCGAAAGTTTAGCTCTTCTCTATTCACCCTTTTTTTTGTATATATCACTTTTTGATAAAAGTTTAAAAAAACACAGTTAGCGGAACACGCTCATAATCCTTTGTAGGGCTCTAACTTTTATCGTTAAACCCGGAATAATTTTAACTAAAGTTTTGAACAAACTATATATTTTTTATCAATTTCTTTCGCAAGAAATTTCGTATTTATTTTCGCTCTAGAGAGCTTTTTATTCGCTTCATATATAATTCAGTGATGCAGCTGCGTATTAAAACAGTAGCTACTATAAACTAGTAGCGTACGAGCTATACTTAGTCGAAGTCAAGTCTAGGGTTATAAATTCACCTGGAGTGCAACCGCATACGAAATGTGCTTTATGCTATGCATTTTATGAGTGCTTAATGAGCTGGTTGTTTTTCAAGGTTTTTTCATGTTGAATACCTATATAATAATTACTATTTTTACATAGTGTTCTATGCAGAGTTGCTCGTAACTTTGAATGGCGCTTGAGCTATTAAATTGTATTAATATATGAGTTTTTTTTATAAAAAATAAATTATATTTAACGATTGTAATATGGTACATATTTCATAATTTAAATACAACATACTTAATATTAGTAAATTTTCATAATATTCGAGTTTTTGTAAGTAATGTCTTACCATAAGAACAGATTAATGAACATAAAAATATCATTCAATACAACATGTATTTTGCGTAATATTATCTAAAATTCACTTTTTTACCGAATTGTTTTTTTTATTTTTCTGCGTATAAATTATCATTGGCCTTTTAATTACATTATGTAATTTTGCTATTATTATGTATTTTTATTAAAGATTTTTATCAGGAATAAACGAGTCACCGTCTTAAAAATTCCCTATTATTATAATTTATATTTTAGGCTATTCCAACAATTTTAATTATGATAAAAAACTTTAGCAAACATAGCCTTATTATTATTTGGTATATCAATAGTAGTTTTCATTAAAGTTAGAACTTCTGATTTAAGCTTTAATTGTGTAGCTTTTAAATTAAATAAATCCTTCGACTATAGGATTTCATCTTGTCTAGAAATTTAATCATAATAATTGTATTACACTTATTAATATCAAAGTATTTGATTATTAAACATAAATATTTTATTAACACTATCTGTTTTTAAGTAGTATAATAATAAAATTATTTTTATAATACTCAGTATATGCAATTCTATTTTGTAAATTACGTTAACAAAGGCCATGTGTATTTTGTGCTTAAATATATCTTTCTACTTTATCTATCTATGGTCGTTGCTCAAGTAATTTTATTCTTAATATTAGTAAAAAATTTGCGCAAATTAAAAAAGTTTGAATAAATAAATTTTATTTCTGCTTATATTATTTTTATAAACCGAGAGCTTTTACATATTTATTAGAATTTACAGTTCCTGGAAAATTACAAGGAATGTATTTTTATATAATTTTATATACGTTTTTAGTTGTCTGTTTTTATTGTTTCGTAATCATGTAGGGATTTTTCGCGAATAGTGAAAAAAATCCATAAGATTTTTTTAATCGACATTTAAATATATCAACGTATTTTCTAATAAATTTCAACTACTATATTTCATTAAAAGAGACTAATGGTGTTTTTTTTTTTTAATATCATGTAGTTTGTTCAAAAGAAAAGCAATTTATTTAAATACAAATTAAGTCTGTTCTAAGACAAAAAAAATAAAATAGCATTTCTTAGTAAAACATTTAATAAAGAATAATATATTTTATTAAAAAAAGTGAAAATTTTCTTAAGAGAAACAAAAATGTGGAATAAGACTCGATTTACTTAAACTTTGTTTAAAATAAATTAAATATATCATAATCAACGTTTTGTGCAAATGAAAACTGCGCACATAAATTATTAATATATTTAAGAATACGCCAATATATATAAAATAATGTCTGTTTATATCAAAGATGTCAATATGATTCTACGTTGGTAGGATAAATTTACATTTTCTAATTTTACACAAATTTTACTTAAAAATAGAGAATAATAAAAAAAAAGCAGTTGGAAGTTTTGTTTAGAATTTATGTTTGCGCAATAATCCGGTCCATATAATCGATAATTTACATAAAATTTATTTTGTAAGTGGAAAAGCAAAAAAAATATTAACCAAACTCGATGATATTTAACGTAAAATGTAGAAAAAGACATGATTTTTCGTTAGGCCATAAAAGTATAATTTTGTAGCTATATCTATTCTTAAAGTAAAATAATTTATTATAATTGATATTTTAAGCGCATTTTTTTAGTATTTTATTTAAGGAAAAGTAAAAGCTTATTTTAACAAACTTAAATTAGATATGATTTATCTTTAGACCACAAACTTATAATATTGTAGTTAAAACTATTTTTTTAATAAATTAAATACATTTTAATATATAATATTCGTAAAGCTAGTGCAATATTTTTTTTAGTATTACTACATAAAAACTCGAACGTAAAGCGCGGAATAAAAACATGATTTACGAATAAGCCAGAAACTTATAATTTGATTGTTATAGGAATTAATAATATAACAAAATGTTATCAATTGGTTTTAAATTATTTTGTAATAAAATAATTTAGTTTAATGTTTAATAAAACATTATTAATTAAACAATTTTCTATATGTATTTATAACTTTGTGCAAGCTTTTGCATTGATTTAAACCTATTTATTGCTATCAATATTTACATGAAAATATTAAATATAATATATATATATATATATATATATATATATATATATATATATATATATATATATATATATATATATATATATATATATATATATATATATATATATATATATATATATATATATATATATATATATATATATATATATAAATTTTATTAAAAGAATTGGTATTATGTAATAAATTCGATATGGTGAAATGTTGAAGCAAATACAATTTTCCTTGGGCCATAAAATTAAAATGTGGTTCTTAAAATTATAGTTTGAATCAAATACATAATATTATATTAAATATAATGATACAATTATTTTTCTGGTTTTATTAAAAAAAGCATTTTTTTTTATGAAAGGAACTCGACAGCATTTAGCGTGAAATGCAAAAAAAGATGTGATTTATTTTCAGGCTACAAAATTATAACAAAGTAGCTAAAAATAAGCTTTAAATATATTAAATATATACTTTGCATCATAATATATTATAATTGCAAGTGCAATACAAAAATATTTTTTTAATATTTTATTAAAAAAGAAGCAGTAATTTTCATATAATAAACTTGAATATATAATATTTGTTATGTGAAATAAAACATGATGTATATTTTGTTTAAATGCTTGAAATATGCAATTAAAAAGTATTTTATTATTGGAACAGTAAAAAGTTTTATTATACAATATAAATCACGCTATTAATAAAAGTATTTTTTACTATAAAACAGTTTTTTAAGCATCTAAACACGTGTAAGCCTACTGAATAAAATCGTGGATATCGATAACCTGAAAGTCTAAATATATTTTGAAAATACACATTTCGCTTTGAAGTCTTCACCAATATCGATATCACTTCATAATAACGTTTTCACAAATACATCCATATTATTTCTCGAATCAATCATTTAAATGAACCATTGTAAAGCTTCCTACGAATCGTGTATATTCAATTTCAATTAACGTATAACACAATACAGTTTACGAGCGTCATTGTCATTCTAGCGAATTCATGAAAATATTTAAACTGGCCACGGTAAATCCTATTCTAGGAAATTACACGATAGTTCCATTATTAAAATTTCCTGCTTACTTAAAAGTGAATCTAAAATCGTCGAACAACTATTCCTATTTAGGATGACATTGTTCGTTTTCCACGCGAGATATTTCATATATGCATTTCTATGTAATACAAAATTCTAACTCAAAGGACACGATATTAGATTTTAACTTCGTGCAAGTGCCAACTATAAACTGAAGTTTTGCTATTCAAATAGATGTATATGTACTTAGTATTTCATGAGAGATGCGATGAAATTGCGAGGGAGTAAACCGTAAGATTTATTTAAATGTCATTTGATCATTTACTTATTTAGTTTCACAAGCTACTAAATTGTCTAAAATAAAACAATTGTCCGCTGTATCAAAACTGCTCCAATGATCTTCTTTAGCTGTTAAACAATCTTTGTTGAATGTACTTATAAAGTAGTATTTGGTCAGCAGCGAACTATATATGGTTTAGTCACGTGCTGTCTACGTTCATTCCTATGTGTTTTCAGTTAATCTATTTAAAAACGTCTTCCAGCGCAATGTAAACAATTTCGTAAAAATCGTTTTGTTTCACTTCTCAGTGTAATATGATTTTATTTTATATTTTTGAATTATTAAAATATAACATAAGGGCAACCTTCCTCTCTAAAAAGGCTGTGTATTTACAGAATAAATATTTATTTTAACCCTATCCAAACATTACCTGACTATCCGAACTATCCAAACAGACCTGGTACAATTTAAGGTATTAAAAACGAATGAAAAATTATGGCATATGTTGGAAAACTAAATCAACACACCCCTGATAGTGGGTATAATGCACGTGTGTGTGGGGGATGGTTTATTTCTACGGTGTTTCTTCTTTTATGTTAGAGTTCACGGTTTAATACGACGCCCCAGAGGAACGCCGAGTGAAACTCAACATTAGCCATTGTTTATGACCGAAGTTTATTATGTGAAAGGAAACGGTGGGTCCAAATTAAAATACGCGGTGTTTGCCCCCCTGAAATTGGATATCTTCTCGGAAAGGCGTATATTTGCCTGGGCGAGTTTTTTTTGTTGTTCTTTGTTTGCTTTAATTTTTGCGCCCGGATACGTGTGTTATTTAAAATTGAGAAAGTGGCCAAATTTGCGCTTTGTGATTTATCTAATGACGACTGTTGGGTGTTTTGGGGTAACGATGTGAATAATTTAACATTGAAATTATTATTTAATGTTCAACTCATTCAATAAATTATTTTTTTACCGATAGTATAAAATATTGTTCCCTAATAATCAGACGTTTGTGTATATTATTTTGAGAGATCGAAATTAATGATTATAATTGTATATTTTTAAGGTTTTCTTAGTCGAATGTAAAAATATCGAGGTGATTAATTACAAATCGTGCTAGATCGTACATGTATGATATAAATGTTCTATAATAAGCTAATGTAATATAATAAATGTGCTAGAAAAGTCAAAGGCCTAAAATAAAATATTATAACATTTTTGTTGTTTGATGTTATAATCTATATTCCACCTAGCTGTCAGTGTTTAATTTTATAAGCAGATTTATACAGTTACTAATTTTTTGATAATGCCAAACAATGTTTAGATCACGCGATATATTTGTAGCCTTGTCTTCGACTCGGATAATCCAGTCGTTTCCGAAGCTCGAGTTGTACTCTTGATCTCGTACGCCGTTGCTGTACCAGGGTTGAAATAAAGAGGGAAGCGGCTGTTTTTTCAAAATTTTAGGTCTTGGTAAATGTAAAACGTAGCTAGTTGGATAAAATCATGTGTGTCTTAAGTTGCGAGAATCAAATAAAGTACATATAAACCAAATTTTTCCCAATAAGAGAGCGCAAAAAACAATTATCACTTCTCAGAAGTCAAAAATCCACGTCGAAAGCAATAAAATCGTGCCAGCGCCGTCGCAGTGGAAACGCTCGTTACCGAGCGTTCCCACTGTGACGGCGCCGACACGATTTTATTGCTTTCGACGTGAATTTTTAACTTCTGAGAAGTGATAATTGTTTTTGCGCTCTCCTATTGACCAAAATTCGGTTTGAATATATTTTAATCAGCCCTCTTAAATTAAAAGTCCATAGTAATATCGGTAAGGATAGCTATCATATTTTTAAAACATTGTGTAATATTGAAATGCAGACAAACTATGGACCAATATGTGAGATGCGATGTCTGTCTGTACTTATTCTTCGGCTTAGTTTGTATTTTGGACTTGACCTAATAAAAGTTCTAGAACTATAATTGGTTTTAGAACTTTCATTAGGTTAGGTTTGGGTTTGAACAGCAAATGGACATTTATCAACTGTCAAATTGAGTTTCATAGATATTATAGAGCAGCATCAGTTCAATTATATTTTCGGTAGCAGAAATATATATCTACTGGTGAAAATGTATTTGGACTTTAGTAGTGAAAAATACACATTCACTGTAACATTTATACATCGGATGTAAATATGTATGTATATTATTATAATACATATAAAAAAGTTTAAATCTTATAATTTTACTAGAACCTGCCAGATAATATATATTTTTACTGGTAAAAATACATGTTAAAATACGTTCTGGACTTTAAATCTTTATAAAGTATTTTTAAAGTAGAAAATTGAAGTGCTTAGTATATAGTTATTTTATTATTATTTTGACTATTTGTGACATACAACTTAGATAATTAACATAAATAATTTATAATTTTTTTATAAGTATATTTTTAAAATCACAGCCATTGTGTCACATAGTCTCCAAGTCGTATCGAAGATTGGGTTGAACTCTTGATATGTATTCAGTTGACTGCTTATGTGGATAAACCTTTAAACGCTGGTTTTGTTATGCTTATAAGAGCCGCTTCGGTAGATTTGGCATATTTTTTCTTAATGCTAGTTTAGCTAAACTCTTGTTTTTTACAAATTCGGAACTAAAGTATTAAAGGAAGAATTTATTTAATATGGCAATATTCTGATTAATGTCCAACCTTCTTTTTCATTTTTTATATGATGTACTGCGTCAAAAATATCTAAATTATATAATTCACTATCTATATAGTAGTAGTAAACTAATGATTTTGCGCTTTAAATTATTTACTATTAGAGCAGTGAAATGTAGCTCATGAGGGTTTTAATAGAAATGCATAAATTATTACTAAAGTAGTAGGTTTACTTAGCAATTTTTTAAAGCGAGATTCATACCATTAATTATTATTTTTCTATGAAAAATTCATAAATACTATATTTATTCATTTATATTAGACTATAGATAATTGTATAATTTAAGGAGATAAAAACATGCATTAAAAATATAACGTACATAGAAAAATTATATATATATATATATATTATCATAATTCAAGTCTTTATGTACAAAGGTGCTTATTAATTGCATTAAGAAATTCACTAAAGGCTTATATCTGCGGAAGAATATAATTTTATAAATTCACACTTTCATACAAAATACTTATATAATATGTATACTATAATTTAAAACACATTAAAAATGTATTATTAGCAATAACAGTACATAGTGATAAATTGGTTTCAAGAGAGCTTTAAATTATAATTTAGTAGAGCTGATCTTCTCATAATTAAACATTTATAGTACCGAATTTATATAGTACTATTTTATGTTTTATCAAATTCTTATTAAAAATCTTTTTTTAACCTGCACTTTGAGATATAACTATTTATTTTAAATAAACGTTGTTTGATTTTTATTTTTTTATCAATAATCTAATTATTTTAATATCATTTTATATATATATATATATTTCCTAATTTATCATTATTTATATACATATATGTCTACAAATTTAAATCTTTATTGAAAGTAATTTATTACTATGTACTTTTATTACTGATAATAAATTTTAACGGTTTTTAATTAAAGTATACATTGTATATAAGTACTTTGCAATTGAAAAATGATTTATAAAAAAAAGAATAACAACTTAAATCATTAGATAATTTTACATATGGACCAAGTTATTTTATCATTCTAGCAAGAATATTATTATAATATTTACATAAAGAACATCAGATTAGGTTATCATAAATTTTTATAATCTCACAAATCTATATGAATAGTTGTTAACCAATAACAATTCATAATTGGTTTCATCTAGATAACAATTGCCATTATATGTCTATTGTAATTCCATAATCCAATTATATTTAGATTGAAAGGCCAATACTAACTAAGCATGGTTAATTTCTCTAAACCCCTAATGGAACGAACAGGCTATACCGAAATTATCAAATTTTATTAAATGCCATAAAAATAATACAATACATTCATAAATGCTAATTTATTTCATTGATTTCTTTACAAATATTAAAAAATACGTTTGATCTTTACTTTATAAAATAAAATAAGTGAATATAAACAAGATATTTTGTGAAATTCAATGAAAAGTTTTATTATTAAAAATCTGTACTGTATCCCTAATAAAACCAAAAGCCATAAAATATAAAAATAAATCAATGCACTGTATTATTTTATATTAAAAAAAGCAAATTTCAATGAATAAGTGATTTTTTTTCCAGTATTTATGAGGGAGCAAAAATCTTCTCTATATTATTATACATTTGTTCAATCTCACGGTTTATGATCCCTGGAGGCCAAAAACGGCGCCTCATTACCATATTTGGAATTTTGACCGTTGTAAACGAAGGCAATGGAAAATAATGACTCCTTTTGCGGAAATAAAAAATATGAGTATTTTGCCCATTGTCCCTTCGTGCGAGAGCTTTAAGCTCAGCCCCAAAAATCGGCGCTTTCTAATGGCTCCTTTTCGATTTTATGGAAAAGGTATGAATATTTTAGACGTTTTTTATATTTCATTGTGCGATTGGCTAAATTATAAAATATATATTATAGTATGTATGATTATATTAATTTTCTTCTATGATGAATAAATAAATTTTATGTGTTGCCTTCGACATGGTTCTCACATAAACAAGTATTTTACACGGTATTATAATAATATGCTTCTTCTCTGAAAAAATTATTTTATTAAGTAAAATATTTTTTTATTCGTAAAATAATATACATAGTATATTTTATCCATATTAGATGGATTGATTTTTTTAAACGAAGTAATACAATTGTATTGCTAAGATTATTAACGTTAACGGATTTTATATGTTTATACATCTAGGTCAATATTACAATAAATATTCACGTAGGTAATTTTTAAGATAAACTAAACCTTAAAAAAGTGTTTGAAAAATTATATAGTATTAATTGTATTTAATAAGATAAGTGTATTTTGAATATCTTATTATTTATTAAAATAGCTAAGTTTCTTTGAAAAATAATGTAATTTTATTTGCATAGTGAAAGTTATAGTATCCTTGCATAATTATTTAAATGAGTTTTAGCACAATGTCAAAGTTTATTAATGAACTTGTATGAAAATTATTTGGGTATCACTTTATGTAAATAACATCACAATAATAGATAAAGAAAAGGGCCAAATATAATTTAAAAAATATCAATATAATTACCAAATATATTTTTATCGGAATACTAGTTTAAAATATTATAATAAAGGCATCTTTTTAAAAATATGTATTTTTGCGAATTTCTTAAAATAATAATATTTTGATTTTGGGTAGGTGTAAATGTCTTTCTGGAAAATATGTGATATATTCTATAAACCATGAATCCAATTTCGACTTTTTAGACACACAAATAAATTTGTGTGCTAACCTGTTTTTAGATATGTTTCTACATTTTATTTAAAAATAAATGTATGCTTTGTAGATATTGTGTTGTGTGCTAAAAATAAATAACAAACACGATATTAAAAAAAGTTGTATATAAATATTTTCATGTATATTTTTATAATCAAAGTAGTTTTAAAATTGTCTGGGAAATTTGTGAATAGTATTGTGTCACCAAGTCGTATCGCATATATTCAGGTGAATGCTTAATAAATTGGTCGAATCTTATGGGATTCGATATTTGTTTTAATGTACTTGTTCGGCAAAGATATTTAGACACCAGTCATATCATTTGTATGTGGCTTTTGTACTTTTGCTTTTGAAACTGTTAATGGAAACCGCTAAACTGTTAATGAATGTCCGCTTGTAATGCAATATTGTTAATATTTCAAATCTTCGTTCTTAGAAAGTACAAGGGATAAAAAAGTAAATTCAGTCAAAAGAAAGTCTTTTACGACTAATTTTATGGGGTGCTGCCAATCTAGAAATACACATATATTATTGAAAGGTAGTTCATCTTTAAATTTTGAGTTATGAGTAAAGTAAACGCGTAAGTAAATCATTGCGTTATTTTTGCAACTCTTGTAAATATGCTTTGTCGTGTTGTTGGTACAAAAATTATTAATTAAATTTGTAAAAATATTGTGTATAAATATTATTATGCATTTAAAAAGTAATGGTTATCTTATATGTACATATATATATATACTTAAACCATTGGTGAGCTGAGTTTCAGATAATTCTTTGAATTGCGTAGCAAAAAATTTAATCTATTGTGTTCTCACGTATTTCATAGATATTTTTACGATTTTTTTAGCTAACGTTTTTGTTAATATTTCTGAGTAATTTCCCCTTTTTATGTGGCTTCTTAAACTGCTGTTTGAATTACATTTGTTAAGTGTTTGACTGCTTGTTCTTCCCAGGGCCGGCCCTAGATTATTTAGCGCCCCAGGCAAAAACTAAATTTGCGCCCCCCCCCCACCCTAATAATACTTTAATAACTCATTACATGAGCGCAAAAATATAATTCAAATTAAAGTAATTTAATATTACATATATTTGACACCATACTCTTTTTTGCGATTGTGGATATTTAAGAATTTGTAGTTTTATTTTGGTCGCGATTTTTTACGCGTAAAATAATCTAAAGAGTACACAGTAGTGTATAAAAAACTAATATCAGATTATATTCTTTAACAATATTGTTTGATAATTTTAAGTGAATATTGCGCCTTTATTTGGTATCACGGCGCCCCCCAAGATCTAGCGCCCCAGGCGATCGCCTGCACTGCCTGCCCCTTGGGCCGGCCCTGGTTCTTCCTCTGCATTGTTTTTTAAGGAAATGCTTAATTCGATAATTTAGTCAATGTTTTCTTTAAACAAATCCTAATCAGTTTTATGATTATATAAGATCGGAGTTAGTTTAAATTTACTAGTATGGGCAAATAATCTAGTGACAGCTCGAAACATGATTCAGTTAGACTTTATTTTATACATATTTCTTTGACAATGCAAAAGTCAATCAAGTCATGTAGTTTTTTTCTGATCAATTGACTAGTATATTGGTTGTCATGTGGAGATCCACCTCAAACTATTTTTCACTGCCGCTTTGTACAATTATTTTCCTTTACTGTTTTTTAGTCTGTTCTTTAATGATGAGTAACAATCTTGAATTTAATCTTAGTGGCTTGATGGTATTATTTTTGAATTTCTTCTTCCCTGTAATGTTGAATATTATTTTTAATTATTACTGCTGTGTCTTGTAAAATAAACGCAGTATACAGGTATTTTAAAGTAGTTTATTTTTAAAAAATGGGGTTCGGAGACCAGAAAGAAGTATATTTTATGTTGTTAAAGAAAAAAATATTTCTTTTGTGTGTTGCGATAGACCGTTGGCGTTCCATATGGCAATACTAGTAAAACGGTCATTTTAAAATTTAAGAAACAACTTCTGTTATTTTTATATATTTTTTTATTTCAAATAAGTCATTGCTTTCTTTTAATATTTTGATCAATTGCGTAGCGGCATTTCAAATTTTTGTTTATGGTTTTTGGTAGACTTTGTTGCTGTTTTTGTTGGAGTAGCTTATGTATCAAATAACCTCTATAATTTGCTGGGTGGTTTCCATTGCAATTTGCATATTATATTAGTTTTGTCTTTTCTTTGGCATTTGCTAGTTTTATGCATTCCTGAACATTTGACATACCTTGGTGATTTAATACAATAATTTTTGATGTGACCGTGTGTTTGGCATTTCAAACTAAAGATCCTAGAAAGCCCCATAATGGATCTCGATACAGATGAAGAGTGTATTGCTCAGAATTATATAAAGCAGATTTATCCAAAGGATTCAGCACTCTAAATGAATTTAGCTTTTTGAACTGGATATCTTACCTGCAGAGATTTATAAAGCTATTCAAACACGGAAGATAAACAAAACTCCAGGTAGCAATGAAGCTTTAGTGGAAAGGAATAATAAGCTCGGAGACAAGGGTATTGCCATATTGTGTGATATATGCAACAACATATAGAAAAAACGTATATAACCACAAGACTGGGTGGAATCTCAGCAAAAACTAAAATTAAACTTGCAAAATCCCTAATATTATTTATATTTCTTTATGGACCATAAAGATATGAAAATAAATTTGACGTTAGAGGCAAATGTTAAGAAGATCCTGGACGATACGACGCACAATTGTTTCTATTCTAGGAGTATTGGATATCAAAGGAAGCTTTTAACAACGGTTGCGTTGTATAAATTTAATATAAAGCTGAATTAAAATTCAATATATTAAAAACAACGTAAAAGCTGTATATGTTTCTTTATCCTCTAGTCCTTACAACTTTATTGAATATTTATTCAATCTATATAGCCATAAAAACACATTTCATTAAAATATTCCATTTTTTTTTAATTTAGATTTTTTTCGCATGAAAGCAGTGTTTATTTTTAAATACATCGTAAAAAGAAAAAAAACATCTGACAAGCTATTTAATTAAAACATAAAACATTGCATTTTATTACTATGTAAATTGCGTAATTTACAACGCTAACGACGTAATGAAATTTATCAAGTGTATATAATATACGTACGCCTCAAGCTTTTGTATGTGTATATTTAAATATTTTAATTAAAGTAAAATATTTTTGTTACGTTTACGTTATCCCGTAGCGACACACGTTCACTACTCGCCTTATTCGCGTTATAAATCTAACATATTACAGATGAAAGCGAAGAAAAATGCGAACAAATTGGCGTCGGATATCCGAAGGCGGTTGTCACTTCCAGACGCTCATTAGTACTACCTTGATCGACTAACGATCGCTCCTTGATCCTAGATTTCGTTTCTTATCTTCGTTTCTGGTAATCACTGGCGTTTGTACAGGTAATCTGATAGTACACGAAACGTTCGATCGATTTTCAGAGCCTCGAATATCTCACGGACCCATCTTGGCACGAATCTGACCCAAATTTAAGCACTACAAACTTAGTATTTACGGCGCGTTTTCAATTATGTATCAAAACGTATATGTATGTATATGAAACTATTTTTTGAAAAACCCGCTTTAATCCGATGTGTATGAAAAAGTGTTTTTTCCTGTGTAGTTATTTTTAATTAAAAGTTGAACGCCGTTGTGCTTCGAACGTTGCTAGATTCTATTTTAACGATTTTAATTTTTGTTGAAACACTGCGAGACAATGTAAATTTCTGCGGAACAGTCAGTTTGCGCAAAGCGACGAGAAACCGGAGAATCGTGATAAGATTCATATTCATAAAGTGTTATGGTAATAGTCTTTCGAGAGGCGAAACGTCAGATGTGTCTGGCGTTGTTTAATTGTATTGAGTTATATTATAGAATATGCTGATTTGCATTTAATTAATTTTATCGCGATTCTTCTTCGGCTTGTTACATCATATTGACGATCTTGATTTTGTTTATTTCTGCACGAAATATTTTCCTCAAATTCCTGTCTGCTTATACTTTTTATTTCGTTTATTTTTAACTAATTGATGAATTAGCTAAGCTTGTATTTTGGTCCTCTCATAATAAGAGCTATATTACTTTGATATTTCGCAGCACTTCTCATTATTTTGCCATATGTTGGAGATCTTTAATATTTGTAATTCTTTTCACCAAAAAAAATTGAACATATGTCTATATAATAACATCTCAAAAGTCTCTACTTTTCGGATTACTTTTTAATTATAGATTTGTATAGGAGAATAGCGAAAATAAAACAATGAAACGTGCGTATTGTAAGCAAAGAGTAGAGAATAGATTATGAGAAATCCACTTTCTGCCATTTCTATTCAAGTTCTTATTTCTTAAGATAAGTCCCATTTATTATTCACCTATGTACCTAAATATATGTAATGTCTGGTTATTTCTTTTAATGTATTATCGACAGTAGGAATATTTTTGTTGCAATTAATAATTTAGTTTTACTTGTTATTTGTTTACCTTTTTACCAGCTGGTATTATCTGCAAGTTTCACTGTATCTTTAGTAAATCTAATAGTAAATATTGGTTTACCATTTACCGGTTTCTCAAGATTTCTCTCATCTAGATTCGAATGTATAAATATCCCCTTTTAACGCCAGCGACAAATTATTGAGTCGCCTGTTATTTATCTTCCCTTTCTTTCTAAAATAAATATAAAATACTTGGTTTACTGATACATGAAGCTAGTTCAATCATTTTTACGCATTAAAATTTGTAAATAAATTATTTGGCTTAATAAAATTAATTCACTTATTTTTTAAAACAAATAAATCAAAACATGTAGCTCACCGGCGAGTCTCTAGCGCTTAAATGGTTTTAAATATCATTGGTAATAAGATGCGCATAAAATAATAAAGAACGTATACAGAAAAATTACTCTATCGAGTGGTCTTTGGTTTGAGAGTCGTCGTTGTAGTCATCGATGATTTGATTGGTGATGAGTGATTTTTGATGTAATCAAGTGTAACATTTTTTTTATAATTATTAGTTGAGGAAGTTATAATAAATAGCAGATTTTAGTTTTTAGCTCAACTCTTCTTTTACTTAAAGCTGGTTTCAACGCTCCCCGCTGGGTAGCCGTTCAGCATTATCTGCAAATATTACTGTATCGCAAATATAAAAATACATATCTTTGTAAAATGTCATTATTTAAAATGGTTAACGATCGGTATTGAATTGGTAATTTAATAAACTTTGAATATATCATTTAAATAAAAGTCTGTGATTCACGAGCGTGTCTTTGATCTTATATCTTTCTCTCTGGAGAATGATTTTTCACATATGTATATACTTCTAATAACTGAAATTATACTTTAAGCTTAATGCTTCATATTCTTATAACTAGTCTTTGGTAAGAGTAAATATAGTCGATTATGTTCTTATTTTTATGTATTGATTTTAATCTATGGTTTGGTTGTAAATCTGGTAATACTAATTGCAAATATTTTTTTTAGAAAAATCGAATGGATTTTAAGAACAAGTAAATAGTTTTGCATTTTTATTAAAATCCATTAACCGCTTTACTAAAATAAAAATATTGCTATAAAGAAAACATTTAAAATGACAAGTTATTATCACTTGAAATGACTTTATGTCAAAATAAGGTTCAACAGCAAGTTTTTCTATTCATTGTTATATTAGCACAAAATTCAGAAATCATAAATATTTCAATTTTATCTCGAAGCTGTAAAAAACATTTCGACACTTTTCCGCGACTAAGCTTTACTGTGATAAAATGAATGACCATATTTGGCATCAATTAATTTAAAAAAGCTTTTAAACTTGCGATGAGATAATCCATTTATGTAATGTATTTTACTGTGGCTACTACAATGGACATTACATAATTAAATTTAATAATTTTACTACACAATGTTGGTGTATGATACAATGTAAATGAAACGATTTCTGTTTATTTTTATTTTCACATTATTACGTCTAATTAATCATATTTTTGAGCCGCTGTAGTAATACGAGTAAATGATTTACAATACAATTTTAATTTAATAATTATTTTTGATACTTTTTAAAATTTATTTTTATCACTAGCAGTATATTTTTCACATCATCTTTAATTATTTATAAATAAAATTAATACCAAAAATAAAAATAAGCAATTGGGCAGTGATACTTAGGTCTTTACTTTCATAGATTTCCAGTGAAAAAGTTGTAAGCTTATATGTATTTTTTTAGCTCAATAAAAACATTTGCTTCTAAAATTCGATCTGTACCATCAGATAAATTTAAAACGAAAAAAAATACTTTTTCCTTAGAAATTGCCAAAAAATATTTTTGAACAAATTTGCCTTTTGTAAATGGTCATTTCTTGCCAATAATTTATACAACTCTAGCTTTTTTCTTAAGAACATCGTAATTATATAGTAAAAAAAATATTATCCAGGATTATAAATATGTTAAATATAAATACAACAAACTCTACAATGTTGCCAAATGTTTTCCTAATAATTTTCGTGCATTATTTAATTGTTTTACTTGCATTGAAATTTAGAATAAAATGCAAAATGTATGCACACACTTTATATCAAGTCACACCCCAACAGGAAAAGCAATTTTATTTTCGGGAAACCTTCCCGTTTGATTTTCGTCCCTCAGGAGTCAATCCCATTAGGGGGTGCGAGACACGAGAGCCGTTGATTATTCTGATCGTCGTTTTTTTATTATTTTTTCGCTTCTCTCGTCTTTCACGTCGACGCCGTCATATCTGTTTACATGCGTTTCGTCGAGAGCCATTAAGCTAATGGTCCACTGAAAGGAACCACGAGTCTGGCAATTTAACGTGTGCACAGAGACGGTTATTTCGCGTTGTATATCTTCATAAGATATCCCCAAAGGGATGCTCCCCACGTGACGAACTCTCTCACCCCCTGTATGCGAATGTGGCGAGAATCGATTCTCCTCCGCAAGAATAAATATCCACTTGTGGATATTATTGTCGATTTCGATCAAACAGAACGGTGTGTGTGTGAATATTTGTTCAACGCCAGTAGACCTTAAAAGTGTGTGTATTAATTAGTTCGGCCTTAATGAACGATGGTACGTGAATAATTTAATTAGTGATACGTGATGAAAAGTTTCGCGTCGTTTGCTATCGCTAGAAACTTTCATTCGCGTCTATAATTCACAGTGTGAAATTAATTTCATAATGATATGATGGCATATTTATTAAAGCATTTTGATGCGAAAGATGATCTAGTATTTAAATAACCTTTATACAGTATTATGCTTAAAAAAAATCTGCACTTAAAGAGACATTTTTGAGACACACAATAAAGCTTTGCAAATATGAACGTACAGCGAAACTTTTTTAATTCCATTAGGTAGTACATTAACTAAAAACAATATAGATTTTTTAGCTTAAAGCATCAAGTTTGTACTTTAATCACACTTATTTTTAGTTGTTTTGATAAATGAGTTTAAACGAGTTAAAAAGCTGCACAAGAGACTATTATCTTTTAACTATTTAATTTATACAATTCAACCCAAAGTTTGTATTATGCATATCTTGTGGCTGTGCGTATATTTTAATAGAATACAAAGTAATTGCTATTGTCGGTTTAAATTTTAAAGTGTAGCCATTAAAAACTATCAATAAGCCCATTCTAATTCGGGAATCCCTTTTACTGACGCGTTTAAAAATTAAGTACACAATTAATTTTATTAAATAAAATTGTGAAACATATAATTAATGATTTTAGATTCAATCAAAATATATTTTTCAACTAAAAAAATAGTTTTTAATTGATTAAGGATTTAAAAATTAATAGTAATGTAAAAATTAAAATTTGGTTATACATAATTACTCGAGCAACCACTGTATTTTAATGTTTAAAACTAAATGAACTAGTATGTATGCAGTGTACTGTGCCTTTTATATAATTTATACTATAAAATATATAGTTCAATAAATAAATACTAAAACAATATTTTTGTATATCAAAACGAATAAAAAAATATTTATAACCAAAAAAGTTGAGGGTCCGGTATTTGTACACTCACTAGCTGCGGTACCTCACGATAGTGAAAAACCGACAGATAATTAAATATACATAATTATCGTAAGAATGTTATTATATGTAACCAATAGATTATTGTAAAAATATAAATATGGAATAATTAATAAAATTAATGCGTAGTCGCTAAAGCTACAGCTGACCATACAGTCGTATTATTGACGGAGCATCCATACTTTCCTATCTAATTTTGGCGTAGTCAATGTGATCCAATAACAAGTACGTATGTTATGTTTGCGTTTATATACTGTTTTGAGAGGTACTTGGCGTTTTCATACTCTCAAACGTTTGATCAATTAAACGATTTGGGGCGGAATCAGACTATGTTGTTATCTTACTTTTCTAATTAGTATTATTTTATTGTAGATTTCGCAACGCTTTCAGTATGCACTTGTAATTCAGGTATTTGATTCTATTGACATGTACTGTTCTGTTGCTTAAATATATCAACATAATTTATTAGCGATTTTATTGAACAATTGCTCAGATTTTTTATGATGCTGTTTTTGTTAATGGTAATTGGCTATTAATAGTAACATGCGTACAATTCAGTGATAACTAAAGTACAATATTTTTTTTTTCACATTTTGCTTATCTTTATAGTTTTTGTGGCTCTCTTAAACACTTAAACACTTTTTAAAATTTATACTATTTCATGTTTTTATAATAAATATTTTTTTTTGTCTCGTTAATTAAAAATTAAGAATTCGCGTCATTATAAAATGCGTCCGAAATACATGGATGTAAAATACAAACTACGCTTCTTACATAGCTGATAGTAACAGTAAACCAATGGAATTATCTTTGTAGCAAAAATTTTGTTTTGTGTGGTCAACACCATTTTATTTTATTATTTGGTAAAATATATTAGTGAAATTAGCTGTACGTATAAATGTCCACTGTCATTTTCCTGTCAGTCGTATTTTTATTAATAAGGACCATGACATTATATTAATATTTGCTTATTTTTTTGTGTTCCGTGTGAAGTTGAAAAATATTGATGTATATTATTGCGTAGTTAAAGTAAATCAGTTTTTATAAAAAGCTCGCAATTTAGGTTCGAAAACATTAGGTATCTATAAATAATAATAATTCATTATAATTTAGAAATGTTATCGTTAATTTCAAACAATACTAGAGAACGTAATGCCTGCGGTCATTTTGCAATAAGGTTATGGATAATATTAATAATATAAATATATAAATTCCTAGAAGCGAGCGCTGAGCTTAACGAGTTGAAGCTTCCGAAGTGAACTATGCCAATACTTGTCTGAACTTTGGATATTATCTTAAGGCGACGCTCAGAATATTCATACCTTAAAGCTGAGAATTATATCAAAGGGTCTTATAGCATTATATGATTTTGAAAAATTGCATTTAAGTAGCGTGATTTTATGAAAGACACAAAGTGCTTCCGAGTTTCCCCGGAGAGCGCAGTAGACAGAAACAATGCAACACTGTCACGAAAGCAAACAGCTTTTCACGAGAAAGAAGGAAAATAAAAACACATAAAGATTGCTTCAGCGCAGTGGATTCAAGTTTTTTACAATGGAGAAAAGTATACGGTATAACTTGTTTTTAAAGCTATACAGGTCTCCGTTGCAGTAATGGCAATGATCCTTGGGGTATTTTTTAATAACGTGTCGTAAAGTCTAGTGTTGACACGCCAAACGTGAATTTTACGTGAACAAGTTAAACTAATTTATATGTTTCGTGGTATTGTTATACGTATCGCGTTAAAGTTTTAATATTATATTGTATATCTGCAACAATGCAAGCTAGGAAATTAGTACACCGGCATGGAGTTCGTTGCTCATTATTGTAAAGCATCAGAAATTCAAATAATGCAATGTCTGATGTAACAACGACAAACTTATAATCAGCAATTATTTTAAATTGATTTTATATTGCAAATATATCTTTGAAGAAAGAAAAAATCCTTTCATGATGAATTGCGCATATTTTTATAGGCAAAGTTCAGATCGTTTTTAGTTTTTAATGGTAGCATAACTTCATTATGTAAAAAAATGTTGGACCTTATTTTAATTAGATTATTAATAAAATTTGCTTAAGGTAAACTCCAGTTTATTTATAAAGTGATATTAATAACTTTTTAATTAAGCTTAACCTTTTCTGTTTATAAATTTATTTTTTAACAATATTTTTTTGGGTAAATAGAATTGTTTTATCTTTGGTAATTGGTTTTAAATACCACTTATAATATAATATAATATGTATATATAAAATTACATATGATGATGATTTAATCTCATTTTTGATAAAAAAACGCTAAAACTAATTTATACAATCTTTGGAAACGCAACTAATATTTTGTATATGGGCTTATTTTTAATTTAAAATATAATATATACTAAGCTTAAATAGTATCATTATTAAATAAATTATTAAATACATTTTAACTAAATAAAACAAATATAATTATTACGTTTCAGTTAACTAGAACAATATACAAATAATAGTCATGGATTTTTATCTCTTTAGTGATAAATTGTTTGAGAAATTCACTTGTAACAAATCAAAAATTAGAATTCATGAAATTCTAATGTTTCGAAACAGTAGTTGTTACTAATTGAAATAAATTAAATTGTGAATAGTAAGTGAAACGGAACTTGCTTTAAAAAATAAGATTTTTTATCGATCTCTACTTTATTGTTTCTTCTCTACTCCCATTTTCCTAAATTTTCTTGCATGGAGAGCATGGTCCACTTTTTTTTTATAGATATTGTATAATAAATGTGTCTAAAAAAAATCTTTTGCATACTAACATTTTTGCCTCTTTTGTATCTAAATAATATTTTAAACTGCAAGTCTTTGCGTTCCCCTGTAATTTCACGGTCACATTTTTCTCATAGCACCATTAGTCTGTAAGACTCAAAAAAATTCCTTGTTTCTATTGAAACTAACTAAGATAACACGCTTTTCAATTTTTATTAAAATTATTTTATTTTGAGTAGACTTGCCTCACTTTAAAGATCAACAAGCAATTAATATCATTGACCAAAAAAAAAAATACTAGTAAAAAATTGATAGATATGAATGTGAATTAATTTAAAACATAAATTTTAAGATAATTTTTAATGAAAATTAGCTCTAACTCTTATTTTTTACCAAAATGGACTTGCTCCACTTTCAAAATCAACGGCTCATATTTTTCTAAATGTATACATATTATATCACAATATTTTTTTATGAAAATAACAACTAGATTATTACTTATTTAATAAAATAATAATTTATTTGTGTTCATATTGGTACAAAAAAGCCATTTTCCACAAGCGTAGTAAACAGGAATATGTTACAACTCTTTCTTAAAAATTTAACTGTTCTCTGGAAAACGAACTCATTATTATTAAATTATAAGTTTAACAACTCAACGATTTATTTTTTAGTTCAATATATAAAAAATCTATTTTACATTATAAAGCATATACTTAGGCATAGTAAATTTTGTATTTTTTATAAATTCATGTCTTGAAAGTAATAAACATAGCCTTAATTTTTCATCACCTAAATATTTAAAAAATTATATTAATCGACTACTCACCCTCCATTATTATGTTTTTAAACTGGAACTCTGTTTTTAACAACCCTATAATTTATATTTTACAACACAGTTAGATCCAAGCGTGCGATAAGGCAATGTCGTGTCACAGCACACAAAAACCTTACGGCATTTTGCCACAAAATTCTTCAAAACGCCCCCATATAATAAATCGAGGTCTTTTCCAGCAATAAACTTTTCACCAAAGTTTGTATTCTTCGACGTTTTCTAATCATTAATCCAGCGAATGCCTGTAATAATTCGATCTTTCCAAGATTTGCATTCATTTTCCGTATTTCGGCAATCTATTCCGCTTTTTCTCAGCATTATTTTCCGTCGTCAGTGTCGGTTGTTAGTCTCGTACGCGTTCTAAAAAGCTTTCATTTAAAATTCATCATACACATTTGCATATACGTTTTATTTCCCTCGTCTCATTGTGCCTCTTCGCATTTTTCTGTGTACTTTTTGCTAAAATATTCAAAGTACCTAGTACGCTCGCTATGAATGTTCGCTTACAATTTATTTCCGTACATATATTCCATAATTTACGTAAGATGTTTTTTTAATTGCTATTTTATTAGGAGATTTTGTGTAAAGATTTTATAATTTTTAAAGGCAAATAATCTTTCTTAAAAATATAATATTTTGTTTAAAAATATTTTCTAATAAGCGACTGCTTTCTAAGGAATAAATTAAAACGTAGTAATTTTTTAATCAAACAATGTGTGTTGCTTATTTAGCTAAATCAAAACATACATATCACATATGAAAATGAAAGAATCATATATTATTTTAACTAAGTAATAAATATTTTATGTAAAGTTATGTTCCAGGATATTATTTAAATACATATTAAAAAAAATGTCATTAGTGTAGGATTCAACCAAAATTAAAGATAGCGATAGCTACCGTAGCTTCAATGATATCAATATGAAACATGTTATAAAAATATCTAAGCTAAATTTGTCAGAAAAATTATTCCGATATCTTTTTTTAATATATTGCTTACTGTGCAAATATAACGCATAATTTAGAAAAAAAAATATTTTATTTATTTTATCTTATATATACTAACATAATATCATATTTTTATTTGAATAAAGATATATTGATTATATGCTTATTTTTTAATAATGTAATGCACAAATCATTCGTCTTAGTGCACAACACAAATATAATGTTGTTAAGTTTAATGTAATGCAATTTTCAATAATAATGGCTAATATGATTTTACTTTAAAATGCAATTAAAAATAACATTTTCATTTCAAAGTATAATCATTTTTGCGATTGTTATTTAAATTGCATTGCGATTATGAGTAATTTACTATATTATTAATACATACATATAGTAGATTGAGCAACGTTTTATTTGTATTGTGCGTTTAAATATTAAAACATGAGCATTCAATGAATATATCATTATCCAATAAAAAATTGAATGAAATGCACTATTTTTTTGTCTATTAAACTACTAAAATTGTAGATTTAAAAAATAGTAATAGATACTTTAATTAATGTTTATTAATTACTTTTAAAACTCGCATTAAATAATGATTTTCTAATTTTGTGATAAAAATTAGAACTAATAAAAAAGCTTTTTAATCGAAACAAATATATGTTTTTATTGATATTTTTTTAAAATCATATAACTGCAGTTACAAATAGTTAAAATTTTAATACTTTTCTAATTGACTTATGTACATTTGTACGTGATATTCATTTTTAGCAATAAATTTGAAAAACTGTTTTTACTTGTAGTATTTTATAAATATGAAGGTTTCTTAAAGACATTAATGGTTAAACGATTTATAATATAATTTCAATAAACATTTTTTAGTTTGTTTTTTATATCAACATTTCAAATATACGTTATTGATTTTAATATCAATATTGATTTAATTGCTTAACGATATATAAACTTTAAGCCTTACGTTCGCTTGTAAAAAGTTTGTGTAATAAATAGGCAATCTGGATTTTATATTTATACGAAATACAAAAAATAATTGGGGAAATTAGTGAATTGACGGTAAACTCTTAAAGCTCTATATAAGCTATACATTTTTTTTATTATTGGAAAATATAAATGTAGAGTTTGTTAAGAGGAATAAGTAGTAAATTATTTTAAAAAATACGAAATGATAATTGACTCGCAAAATTGCTTATCATAAAATTTAAGGCGTCACACCTAAGTCGTTATTCGAAACCGATAAAGTTTATGTTATCCACAAGCGTGACCGGAATCCGATCTTATTATGCAGTCTATACGCGATTTTGAAAATTTTATAGGGACCGCAGGACGCGTTATGTATTTAATGACGGTTTTATGAACCATACGGGGCCTTAGACAATTTCGACCGAAGAGAAAACGGCGGATCTTTCGCACACACTTATTTATTTTAAATTAAAATATATTATACACGAAAAGACCAGAGAATCAAGTAAAATGTAACGTAAAAGCTTTTCAAGAAAAAGAAAGCTGTGCTAATGTCACGCGAGAGCTTTATAACGTAACGAGAATGTGCTTTAACTACAGACCCTCGGACTTGAGATTTTTTACGCTTTTTATTATTTAGCGCCGAGGATTTCTTTTGAGCTTGAATTAAGTTCAAAGGTTGTATCACGTTGTTTGTAACATGTACAAGCGTAATTTCTGCGATAAGCATCAAACAACGAGCAATCAAATATGTATTAACCTTTTACGTGTAGGTAATACGTTTTGTACATAAATAAATGATGAAAATGTTTATTTTTAACATAAAAATATCTTTGTATATTTTAATCCAACGTCTAGCGTCTTCCCCGCTAATTAACTACACTTGGTAATCCCTACACGGTTGTTATAACCTTATTTATTTTTATGCCTTTCTACTTCACATGCCTTTGTTTTTCAAGATGCTGACCCATATAAAATTACCAGGGTCTCTTACTCGAGAAAAGCCATGTTGAATGTCGGATATTGCTTTTAAACATATTCCGAAATACTCGAGCAATGTATTTAATGGTATTGTAATTGATTTAAACACATTTCTTCTGGCGTTTGAACTTTTTTATTTAAATTACCAAAGCTTTCAATCTGATTGGATCAAATTTATGTACATAAACGTAATTTATAGCGCGACACGAACCATAAATGTTTATCGGAGTGATCGGTTGTGTGTTACAAAGTTTATTTGTGATGTAGATATGATATTACAATTACTGAATAGCGAAGCTTTCAAACTTATTTTTTCGATTCGAGGGTGAATTGATTTAGATTTTATTGTAATAAAAATATATTATTTTAAACAAGATATTAATAAATTTAATTACGGTATTGTCATAATTTTTATACAAATTATTTATATTTAGGGTACGTTTTATTTTGGTTGGTAATTTATTTTTAAGTACAATGCCTGCGTAAATATATTTTTTAAATGCTAAATAAAGCTTTATTTTAAAACTGTACTTAAATGTACTCTTTTCTATTTTTATTACAATAAATTATGAAAATATATTTTTTTAAAGAAGTCAATTAAATTTATTTTTAGCACGGTAAATAATTTCTATAGCATTGTATTTCTACTTTTTTATGAAATTATTCACATTCATATTATAAGTATAATAAAATGCTTAAAATAAATATGTTTTTCTTTTAATTGAATGTAATACTTACTTTTTATTGTACCATTTTTAGAATGTTTTTACATACACATTAATCGCTAAAAATAAATAGCGACGCATTAAAAAATATTTATTTATTCTACCGTATTTTATTATATAATACAAATAGATTAAATTAAATATTGAGTAGCAACGGATTGTTTGTTTATTATGTTGCTATCATCAACTGTTTATAATTACATTCGTTATATTTTGAATATGTTGGTAATGTCGCAAATATAATAAAATTCGATACTTGTACACAAACATAAATATAACAAATAAAACCTTATTTGTTTATATTACGCAGTATTATTATTAAATAACGATGCTATTCCCCTTTATGAAGACAAGTCGTAAAAGCTAAAAAGCTATTTAATTCAATTTGAAAGCTTACATGAAAGCTCAGACACAATAGTATGATGTAAATACGGCTGAAAAATAATATAAAGAGGGAAAAAGCAAAAATTTGAGAGCTTTGGGTTGAAAATTTAAATGGTTCAACGAAGAGTTTAAAGTAAGAAAGTGACAATAAATAAATTAATGGTTTTAATGTCTCAAATTTATTAATTGTCAGTCTGTGTTTGAAAGGTTAAAGGTTAAAACATTAAAGGCAAAGTCAAACAAAGCTTAATTAAGAACTGCAACACAACGGTTTTATATGATAATTAAGATTTAAAATAAAAAAGTGTTGTTTTATATTTTTATAAACTTAGGTTATCAAAGTAATTTTTTAATCATTTTTTAGTTTAGAAATGAAAAATTAAGATTACAGTAGAAAAACATAAGAGAAATTAGGAAAAAATACGTAACATAATTATTAAAATTACTAAGCGTAAAACTATTGTATTTATTTAAATAGAGAAAAATTCATGCTTCTAATACTAGATGTGTTTAAGCATTTTATGTTTATAGTAATATAAGTTTGGTTTTGTCTTAGACATTGATTCAGGAGATTAGTAGTTCTCGATTAATATTTTTATAGTATTCTTGGGAAAGATAAGAAATATAATAACGTGTGTTATATATTATTTTTATCGTTTTTTTTATTAATTGATTTAGAGTCAAGATAAAAATATATAATATTACCTTTTTTATAGAAAATTTAATTTTTCTGTTTAATGTTGGTTTAAGGTCCGCAATGGTAGCAAACCTTTTGCATCTGTGTTCAAAAGTTAATTGAAGCTTGGTATCTAGATATATTGCTGTTTCTTTGTTCACTTTTAAGAGGTAGATCTAAGGGTTATCTGTGTGATATAATATCATTTTTTAATTTTCTCTTTGTTTATTTAGATTCTTTCAACCTTAAGAAGTCCAGAGGCATGTTTGTCATGCACAATATATATTATATTTTTATAGGTCATTTTAAATGATGAAATATATAGCTATAAAAATATTTAGTAATTCTTAAACATTTTACATAAAATTGTTAAATTACTAAAATTCGTCGTAAAATCTGTTAATCCGTCGATGGATTTTGGAAATTATTTTTTGACTAGTCTCTATCAGCCACTCAATACCTAAACGTGAAAATTGCTATCAATGATTGTCAATTTAAAAAGTTTTTTTTTTACATTTATGTACATATTTTATTTAAATAAATTAAATTACTGTTTCTTAAGAGCATTCAATTCCGAATCGTAAAGTTGCTGTTGACGAATCAAATGTAATAAATTTATAAGTTTATAATGTCGGAAGGATTAATTACGCTGAATTTTTTATTTTAATCAAAAGTAGCCTATCAGTTGTAGGATAGATTTTTGTGATACATTGTTAATATAAAGGGTGATCCAAATTCAATTTTTAAATTAAGAAAAAAACAAACAAAGATATCTTTAAATTTTTTTGAATAATTAAACATTTTTTTGTATTTTATTATTTATGGAAAAAATAGCAATTAAATGGCCATCTTTTACCTTTTGCAGCAGCTGTTTTTTTTAGGTGTAATTTTCAATGATTTTTTGTACATTTCGGGTGGTATCTCGGCTAGAACTTGGTGGGTGTTGGGTTTTAGGTGCTCCAACGGCGTGCAATCGCATGATATTGCCGGCCAGTTGCCCTCCCTTGAATAGCCTCAAAAATATATGTAATTAAATGAAATACTATGTATATTATTAAAATAGAAATATTAATAAAACATCTACTGACTGGCAAACATTTCCCCCCCCCCCCTTAAAAATAAAAAATGACATCCCTGATTCTCGGGTTATCCTAAAAAATCTAAATAATCTATCCCAAATTTTTTTTTAAGTATGTCATATCAGTGAAATTATATCGGAATACATTTTCACCGGTAGATATATATTTTTACCAGTAAAAATATTATTTCTCTGGCAGGTGCTAGTGAAATTATATGATTAATTTAACTTTTAAAAACGTTGTAATATATACATTTACATATCTATCATTATTTATTTACATGCGATGTATAAATGTTACAGTGAATATGTATTTTTTATTAAAGTTATATTTTCACTAGTGAAGTTCATATACATTTTTACTATTAGATATATATTTCTTGTAGCAAAAATTTAATTCAACTAGTGAAATTATATTCTGCTCTAAAATACCTATGAAACTCTATTTGACATTTAGAAACCTCTGTTTCTGTTCAAACCCAAACCTTATTCAATAAAACATTTATTAGATCAAGTCCAAAATATTTATTTTAAATAAAAATAAGCGGAAGAAAAAGTACAGACAGGTGTCGCATTTTGCAATGTGCTTGATAGTTTGTCTGTATTTGGATCTCACACAATGTTTTGAAAATATAAAAAATATTATGGAGTATTTATTGTTCCAGGTGTATTCAAACCGAATTTTGGAATAATGATTTGCGCTCTCTTATTGGTCGAAATTCGGTTTAGATGTTCTTTATTTAATTTGTAGTATTATTATAAAAAATAGTAGTATGAGCGCTAGATAATCAAGCGTTCCTACACGATTTTATTACTTTTGACGTAGATTTTTGCCTTCTGAGAAGGAAATGTATACGTAATAAATAAAAATTTAAAAATGTAATAAATTGTGAACGCAGAAATATTTGTTTCTAACTCTTGCAAAATTACGTAAATAAATAATTAATAAAAAAATAATAAGAACGCTCGTTAATTGAGCATTTTTACTGCGACGGCATTGAATTTGGCTAGAAAAATGCATGTCATTTAATGAAATTTCGCCGTACGGTAGTACGAAATTTCAGGTAGTGGTCCCAACATCTGGAACTATACATTAAATAAATGATATATAAATCACAAGTAAGAAGCTATATGTGATTAAATAAATTAGACCGGAGTGGATTCAATAAGAAAAAAAGTGTGAAGGATTTTCTTTTATATTTTACTAAATGTCGGTTGGGGCGTTAGCTAATCAATATTGTAATATGCTTATCGGGCTTTTTTATGAGGTGCATCTTAATGGTTTTTTAATGAATGCAAATTCTAGAAAGGTGTTTAATCGATGTGTGCCAATTCCACTGGCATGCTCTCTACATTTGTTTCGAATTAAAGTCAAAGTATTCCGCATAATTCAGGATATTAAAATATAAAATAAAAACAACATTGTACTAGTGTAAATAAATGGTTAAATATGTTTTTAATTTACGTTTATAAACATAAATTATATTGAGTATAATCAAAAATGTCACGATGTCATCATTTTTTCTACTTCTTTACACATGTATAGATTTTTAATAACTCATGTTATAATATTAACATAAATATAATACACAACCACAAGATGGCACGATCCTTTTTGTAATACATAGGTTGCTTCAACACGTAACAAACCTTATGTGTATGAGTATTATCCCTTTTAGATATTACCGATACGATAGTGGTATCGATTTAGCGTCGCGAAAAAATAAAAGGGTTGCGTCACGTGACCTGTCCGGGAGAGTTCCGTGGTGTTTCATGGACATGAAAATATGTCGAAAAATCGCTTCGTGACAGGGTATCGAAGCCGAGCTGACGTGTTCGAACCCATTGTGCCACTGTATCACGATCCGCCATCTGTTGAATGTTTTAACATCGTTCGGTGCTTTCCGCTGTTCAGAATTGGCGGGTGACTTATTTATGGCCTCGCGATACGATGGCGTAAAGTGCGTATCGCGCTGAAAGATGGATGTTGATTGAGTTGAATTTTATTTATGGTTAAAACCTAAAAGTTTGCAAATTATATTTTATGCTTTCAATACCGTTATTAAAAGTCCTGCTTTTTATGTCAACACTATTATATAACTTTATTCAAAAGGTATAATTTATGTAAAGGGGAAAGAATAAGACGTCTAGACGAACTAAAAGCTGTTATCGTAAAGCTATAAATTAAAATCTCCAATATTATCAATGCTTAAAATTTACTTTAAAGATCGAATTACGTGAGCCATACCTAGGATTGATTATACATTGTGCTAGGAATTTTATTAAAATCATTAAATTTCTCTTCAAAATCTTATAAAACGTTCTGAACTTTCGGTAGTAAAGGTATTGCACGTTACATTTTTATATAAATTATGTCTGCGAATCTATTAAAGCGCTTATTTTTGATGTCATGTATCATAAATTGCACGATCCTAAAATATAGGTCGATGTAGTCTATACCGACTTTCAAAAAGAATTTGAAAAGTTTATCATGAGCTACTTTTTTGAAAGTTAAGCAACTTCGGTTTTTCGAACGGTCTTGTTAGCCTTCTTTGAGTTACTTAACTTGCCACCGTTGATATATGTGGGCTATGGAAATCGATGGGTATTTCGCTCATTTGGAGTACCACAAGGATCTAATCCTTTTGCTCTTTATTTATAAATTTTGCTGATGACCAGAAAGTGATTAAAAACAAAGTATTCGCACAAATTCTAATTCACTCTCTTTACGGAAAGACAAGTGATCGATTGTCACTAGAGATTGCAATAACATTATTATTTTCAATACCGGTATTGACATTATTAATTATTTATTTATTTAATTTAGCTAATATAGCTCATTTTTACACTAAACTAATTTAACTAAATGTGTATGTATATATTAATATATAATATAAACATAAACAGAAAATAAAATAAAATAATAATTATTATAATTTATTTCTTAATGCATAAAGGTGTTTCTTTATACATTTTTATTTTTGCGGATTATCCTAGGAATAATATTATACAAATTCACACCTAGCATATATTATTCCCCTGGCCGTACTCATTTTCTTATAACTAACTATCCTTAAATTGTCTCTATTTCTAGCATTAAGCCCACGTACATCTTTATTTATTATTAAATACTTATTAAAACTCTGGTAACATATTATTTTCTAACTTATACATAAACACTATAACATTCATCTTCAATATTTAACCGTTCCAATCTATCAATCATACTTCTACAACTAGTAAATCTATTTTTATTTAAGACAACTCTCTTGCCCTATTTGGTAATAATTGCAACATTATTTTATCTCATTTATTAAAAATATCTAATATTGTTATACAATAATTAAAATAGGGCAATATAATACTATTTGTCTATACTGGATAATATATCTATTTTTCTATTTTATTTTTATATAATTACAATGTTAACCCTTCAATTACTCCTAAATATTTTTTATTATCAACTATTTCTATAATAGAGTATTTAATAAACATACATTTAGTTTTATTCTCATTTAATACAAGTATATTATTTTTAAACCATATGTATATTATACTTAACATATTTTTTAAATTATCTACAACTTTATTAATATTATCACTTGCATTATCGTCCACAAAAATATGTATTTTACATTTTTTTATATTAATAATTATATAATTAATATATAATATACAGTAACGGTCCTAATTTAGACCTCTGTGGTACACCGTGAGATAGTGTTTTCTTCTGTGGAATAAGCATAATATAATTTAACTTTTTGATTTATTTTTTGTAAATAATTATTAAATATATCTCTATAATCTATTCTGTTTAGTCTGTTATATAGAAAGTTCTCTTGAAATCCAATAAAACTGCTCCAATGATTATGTTTATACCCTTGGCTAACAACCAATCATTTATAACTACTTGTAATGCAGACTCAGTGAAATGTTTTCATCTGAATCCTCAATGTTGTTCACATAGAATGTTTTAAGAAATAATAAAATCCTTCTTTATCATTATATTTCTGTCTAGTGTTTCAAAAGCTCTTTTGAAATCAAAGAGCAACAACCAATCATTAACAACATTTGTAATTCAATATCAATAAAATGTTTTTCTCTGAATCCTGATTTTTGTTCACACATAATGTTTGGTAAAATGATAAAATCTTTTAATAGTTTGATTACTACTTCTTCCATCACCTTTCCTATAGAAGGCAACATTGTTCTTATTTTATCAACCTTTTTACTATATTTTATTTTAGGTATAGGTATAAAAGTAGCAATCTTCTTATTATAAGGTATTTCTTTTAATAATAATATTATTAACTTGCTAGTATTACTCAAATTTCTTTAAGTATATTCAAATTTAATTCATCAATATTGGTTCCTTTTTTTAACTTACATATAATGTTGTGAATTTCTTCTGAATATACTGATTTAAATTAAATAAATTTTATATTCAATACTTCATTATCGCATCGTACTGAATTATTAAACTGAGATTGAATTTACAATCTATTTTATATTCTCAATGTAGTATATTTTTTTTTCTGTTATAATATAAGGATCATTATATATATTTTGATCAATCTTCATATTTATAATGTTGTTTCTCTGAGTAGGATAAATTTTATTTAAGTAATTTTTTATTGTTTCTATAAAATTTTCATACATTTTTTAGCTATTCTTAATGGTTTTTATTATTTAAAATATTTTATATGATTCAACTCTTCTTTTTAAAGCATTTTTAAGATGATCATTAAACCACGGTTTTGGGTTCTGCTTTAAAATTATATTGACTATCTTATAAATACTGTTCCATATCATATGATTATATTCAAGTCACATTTTTGTTATTCTTCTAATCTTAATTTGTTAAAAAAAGTTGTTTAATTATATCAATATTTTTTATCTTAATTACAATAAGTTTTTATATAGAAATATATAAAATAAAATGATAAAAGTTGTTCTCAGTATTATTATTATTATTTTAATTAATTTTCCGAAAAAATAATCTGAGTACCGCTCGCATGATTCATGTTTATTGATTAGCAACACCAAAGCATTCGAATATCATGGCAACTATTATTTAAATATATTTTATATTTTAATTACTTATTATTTTACTCAAAATACTTTTAATAATTATTAAAAATAATATTTTTAGAAATTCGGACGCCAAATTCTTCTTCTGGAATAATTTTTTCTATACGTCTTGTAACTGTATTTTAAGATAATTGTATATCTTAAATAAATATTTTAATATCGCTTTAATTTTTAAAGTTTTTAAATAGTGAATCCGAGACTTTATTATTAAAGTTTTTTTAAAAGAAAAATACTTTTTTAAATATTTATTAACGTGCTCGATAAGAAGCAATTGATCAACCCTTATGCTTCCACTTCACTCTCCGAAAGTAGGCGACAGTTGGCCAAGGACGGGAAATATAATGTGAAAATTCGGGCTTACTTCGGTCGAGCTCGGTTGTCCCCGCGCTAAAATCTCTCGCAAGTTCTCCGAGGTCACCGCGAACGGGAGGTAAACTGGGGGTAATTTTGGTCGAGGCGGCCGACTTCGTCGCCTCCGAAAATTCCCTCGCTTTCCGAAAGTAATACCCGAAGACGCTTCGAGCGCGAGCGGCGAGATACTTCCCCTTTCACTCTCTCGCGTGACGAGAGAGAGAGATAGAGATGGTTTATCGCAAACTGAGATAGAACGATTCAATTTTAATATGGGCGTCTTCACGATCGCGCCACTGTTTGGTATTTTTGCCCGATCTGGACGGCCAAAATTATTTCACCACTTTAGTTGATTCCATAAGTGCTCTTAGTCAAATATATAATATTATAAGTGCTAAAAAATACAATTATTTAAAGTATTTCTTTAATTGTAGGCCCGAGGAATAGGAATTCCGTGTTGAACGGTCGTGCGAATTTCGCCGCGTAGCGTAAAAAAAAAAATTTGTATATGTCACAAATTTGCTGTTTTTTATTAAGAAAAAGTATTTGACTAGCATTTTACCATACTCGGTATCGTTTTTTTAAATATGTATATATTTAGTCATTCCAAACAAATGTTTATTTTATTTCATTAGTACGCGATCCACAATTTGACGTTTACTGATTTTACCACGGTAACCATATTATTAAAAAATTACAATCATTACAAAACTGTATTTTAAATTTGACGTTAACATTTCTTTAATTGTAGGCCCGAGGAAGAGGAATTCCGTGTTTAACGGCCGTGCGTAGCGTAATAAAAAAATTTAGCCGCGTAGCGTAAAAAAAAAAAATTGTATTTGTCACAAATTTGCTGTTTTATATTAAGAAAAAGTATTTGACTAGCATTTTATCATACCCGGTATCGTTTTTTTTTAAATATGTGTATATTTGGTGATTCTGAACAAATTTTTAGGTCGTAACTTTCGCGACTAAGCCCCGTCCCATTTTTAAGAATAATACATTTTTAAGGTATGCAATGTGTTAAAAACCGCAAAAATCCGCAGTCAATTTTGCATGTATCATAAAGAGAAAGACCTAAGCTATATATTGTATATAAAATCTCAATTCAGCAAATTGACTTTCCATACTTTTCCTTAAAAAATAATAGAAATTATTCATTAGTTGCACACTTGAACGTTTCCTGTTTATTATTTATTAGTGACAGTGAAGCCTCGATTCAACATAAAATGTCTTATTTACTAACATTGATCTATTCCGGTGCATTGCAATCATCCACCATCTCCTTTTTCTCCATTTGGCTTTAATTTTTTTTGTGTTTAAAACACGCACGTAGTTATAATACGCGAGGTTGAGAAGCGTGCACGCGTATGAAATTCCCGGCTGTGCGAACGCTATTCGAAAAACTGCGACCTTGACCGACTTCGGTCGAACTTCCACTAGGACAACTTTCGGAGAGTGAAGTGCGGGTATTAAATTACTCGTTTGGCTTTGATTTTTTTTGTGTTACATAAATTCAACCGCGATAAAATACCTTTAATATGATTCGATGATAATTTAGATTGATATTGAGAATATTTTGTTGTGTTGTTTTGCGGTCAACAGACATTATCTAAGAAGCTGCACGTTTATCTATATATTTTTAATTAAAACATTGACATTTTAGCTTCACATATACAAACATAGAGATACGAAAACGTTACGTGTTATCATTTAGCCCTTGGGATTAATTTTTACGGCACGAATTACATCCATGCAATATTCGAGACCCGGCGTTATGTAAAATGAAATGGGACTTCACATTGGACAAGATGGCATCCCTTATCACGAACAAAGGGTAGATTAACCCTCGGAGTGACGACGCAACTAGGGATGCCAACTTTTCAAAAACTTCTGTTTTTTCCGGCATAATCTAAAATGACAATTGAAAACACTTCAGACAAATGCTTGGAAAAATGATTTAGTTATCGAGAAATCTTACGACTACAGAGTCTTTTTTTCGATCAGATATCAAATGAAAAAGCAATATCAGACGAATTGAAAAGCCGAATCGAGTAGAAGCTAATCAGTCGACACGTGACCGGACATAAGTGACACTGATTCAATAGGCGCGAAAAAGGGTTTCCCGGAACCTGATCCGGCAATCATGGCATTCGGCAAAACGCGAAAGATACGAAATTGCTTTAAGCGAGAGAAGAAAAAAATCCTACAAATGGAAGCGCGTGACAACTTTGCGAACTAAAGACTTGATCAGTCACGTGATTCATGTTCCATCACGTATTTTCCGCTCAATGTGATTTTTTTTGAAATAACTATATATTGCAGATCAAAAATATATATCAAAGCAGAGAGGGTAAGGGGTGAAAAACGAAGCCTTTTAATTAAAAGAGTGAATACAGCATTCATAATTTAAATTTCCAGTTTGCTCTTTTTAATTATTTGGAATGAAGCGAATCGGTAGTTATCGAATTACGCCGCTTTTTAATAATAGCTTTTATAAATCACAGCTCACTTTAACATATATTTTGTGAAATAAAATAAATAAATGAACTCCAATTCTGTATTGAATATAATTACATAGATCTGCGCGTAACATATGATTATTTTATTTAGAACATTATAATGCCTGCACTATACTCTCTGGAAGTTAGCCAAGGTTGGCCAAGGACGGAGAATATAGTGGGCTACTTTGGTCGAGCTCGGTTCTTTCCGTTCTAAAATCTTTCGGAAGTTGTCCGAGGTTACCGAGAACGGGAGGTAAAGTGGGGGTAATACAGTCGACTTGGCCAGCTTCGAGCGCTTCCGAACATTGTCGGCATTATTTCCGAGTCAAAGGGAGCTGCTCTTTCGAGCGCGAGCGGTGGGATACTTCCCCTTTCGCTCTCTCGCGTGTTAAGTGACGAGAGTGGGAGAGATAATGATATGGTTTCTTGCAAACTGATATAGAACGAGTAGCTCGTTTCAATTTCAGTATGCGCGTAGGCGTTCTATGGTTAACACGCACGTCGAGCGCTGCATTGTAGTTACGTGGTCAAGTTATAATACCACATGCTTATCAGGGACTTCAACAGATTTTACGGACATCTTTGAATATTTTAGGGCACCAAAAGGGATTAATTATATTTTTGATAGTATATTATTTTAACAGATATCATCATTATATTTTTTTCATATAAAATTAAATAATTAAAAAATAATTAGTAGTACTTGATTTTGTTAAAAAAAATCGTTTCGAATATGTATTTTCCTAGATCGGTTTATATAAATGTCACACCATAACGAATTCTTATTTAGAATCGATGGCGACAAATTCTAGGATAGTCACAGATGTGGTGTTCGTATTCTAATGCATCATTTTTATGCCTTATGGCATTTTGCAAAAGCCGACAAAGATTTTGCGTAAATTGAATATTTACGACCGAAAAGTTTTCACTGATATTGTATTGGTGTGTGCCCACACAAACTTTTATAATTATCAGTAGCGTAATTTTAATAATATGACAATTTACAAATTGCGATTATTTGGCACATTTTTCGATCGCGCGCAAATATGCCAGCTGTATCATTCACGCCCGCCGTGCGGATGGCATATGAAATTTGTGGCAGTGTGGCCGCTACTCGGAAGTCGGCGACCTTGGCCGACTTCAGTTAAACTTTTGTTCGGACAACTTCCATAGAGTGTAGTGTAAGCATAAGCCTAAAAGATTTTTTTTATTGAAGTCGTCAAATTTACTTGTTAAATGTTGTTGTATGAAACAACCTTTCTTTGCTTTAATATGATTAAAAATTGCTTGAAATGACTTTAAAATAAATAAATAAGTTTGGCAAGTTTATTAGAAATAATGTGTCTTAGTTTAAAATAAATTCAGAAGAAGACGCAAACACATCTCAAAAACAGTATAAAAATATATAATTGAGCACTGTAGCGATTTAAAGATCAAGATATAAAATAAAGTAAGAGATATGAACTAAGCCAGAAAATATATTGATTCTAAAAAAAACTACAAGGTTTAAACTTGGGTTAATACCATCTTGGGGTGAAGATAAAAGTGTAGTAGTCTTACATACAGCTGAAAAAATCTAAGGGAACCTACATATATGTCACAAGCAAAACAACGTATCAAATTTTCAGTTTGTAATCATGTCTGTTATTAATATACATTATGTTTAAAGCAAGCATGTTTTACAGGTATTTAAATATATATATATAATTTTTGTATAGGGTTTTATCATTTATGTATAGATTAATTATTGAAGGTTCCAAAATAGAACCCTGTGGAATTCTACACTTCACCGCCTCACATTCGCTTTGTGTACCATTTATTACAACTACTTGTTGTCTATTATTTAAAGAGCTTTTAAATATATTTAGCGATGATCCTACTATTCCAACATGTTTAGTTTCTTAAATAATATGTTATGCTTTACTATTGCAAAAGCTTTTTTTAAGTCTATAAATAATGCTGAAGTTTTATTTTTATAGTTGCAAGCAAATTAACAGAGCTATGTAATTTTGACAATTAAATTTAATTATAACTTTGCACTGTAATATTTCATCAAAATGAGATACTTTAAATATTTATTATTTTATCTTGTGCCACATATTTGTGAGATAAGGCTTTAAGGGTAGCATGATAAAATTTTGATCCTGATTTTATTGATTTGGCAGAATAAACGTAGTTAAAAATTCATCATTTAACCAAACATACAATAATGTTTTTAATAATACAGATATTTTAGATTTTTATTATAAATTAATTTTTAATTCCCAAATTTTTGTTATTGATTAGCTCAAAATATTTAATCATACTTAGAAAAAATTCTGAGTGGCTCGTTACTATTTTTTTAATGTAAAATAAGTTCGTCACTCCTATTTTATTTTATGTCTACTTATATTATATAGATACATGTTGTTTAATCTGTAGCAAAGTGTGGTAAACGATCTCATTAAAAACGTTATTTTTATTACTGGACTTTTCTCGGCGCAAGATCGTTTACAAGTTTTAATTAAAGCAAACTTATAAGTTTCAATTATAAATTACCAACGTCGCTTAAGATTATTAACCGCATAGTTAAACCTTTTTATCTGAAAAATAAACCGATGATTTGATTAAGAAAGTTCCCTACGGATTAGGCTAGGATATGTGTTCGTAACTTTGTTATGTCTTTTGTTCCGCATAGACTTACCGACTTATAATTAACTTACAAAATTCACTGTATTCAAAGACAAAAACCGGTGAGGAACCACGCTAGGTAGATAAATTATAAATGTATAGGAAGACAGGGTCTTCCCCGCGGTGCTATCTTGCGTATTAAACTTTTAAAGGAAAGTTTTGCCGTATTATTACAGCGGTAAAGCAATCATACACATGCAAGTCAAAAATATAATCGTTTATATATATGTATGACTGTATTAAATGGCACAAAAAATAGGAGCATATTTAAATAACTCTTTGTTATATGCACAAAAATAAGATGTATGAATATATCATCTAGGAAATAGTAATATACTCAATTAGCATTATTTGTAAAATAAAAGAGTTAATATTCTTACAGATTTTTTAATTTAATAATTTAATTTTAACAATAACAACAAGTAAAGCTAACAGAGCACAGGATTATTGCTGCGTTATATCGGAAAGCTTTTGGTAGAACGGTTTGATACATAAATTATTTAAATATAAAGCTCTTAATAATCTTCTACACATAATACGCTTATACACGAAAGCTTAAAACTGTTTTGCTAAATAATAAATTTTCAATTCCAGCTGGAGTCTCACATGAAAATTTTCTTTCGCTAGATGAAAATTATCATGGTAGACTCAACGATTCATATGCTTATGTTATTTCTATTTTAAGAATACTATTTTTTACGATTTTGCAATAATATGCACTGTAATAACAATATTAAAAAAAATAATAGAGGGAAGAAAAATTTAAATAAGATCAACTTTTATATATGCCAAAGCAATATCATTTGCTAAATTGAACACTACGACAAATATTATTTCCCTAAAAAATAATAACTTAAAATATGCATTGTATTCAAATCACAAAAATGATGTGATACATTATAAATAAACAGGGAAGGTAATGTCTTTCCCCGATGTTATCTTACATCTGAAACTTTTGCGAGAAAGTTTCGCTGTATTGTTATAGCCGTAAAGCAATCATAAACATGCAAGTCGAAAATGTAGTGGTTTATGCTATAAGATGCGGTTGTGAATTTCTCGAATTGAGAAACTTAGATTGGAGGTTGAACTGCTTTGTTGCTGCACAAAGATATTGTCGTTACAAGAGATCTATGTAACTAGAAAAGTTCACAACGGAACACCCCCGGTCGGAAAATTGTCAAAGGAAAAGCACCTCACTAAGCTTTTTGGCCGTTTTTTGCTCGTTTGCTCTTTCACATGCAACGCCAAGAGCTTCGCTCGTAAATTTTACGCGATAGCATTGAAAATGTTTTGATCTTTAATACAATGACCAAAACGGACTTTAAAAACGTAATCAGGGAAAACGGATCTGTTTTTTTAAAAACAGATTTTAAGTTGTAGTACAATGGCAAAGTCTGTTTTAATAATATAATTGTATTATTTAATTTGTATATAACGCTACCTCGAGGTAGACTTACGGTGAATAATCTAAAAATATGGAAAAAAGTTATCAGATAAATTTTCTGCCACCAAACTTTTTGTAATAAAAGTAAGATAAGGTTTCTTTCAAATTACGATATACACAAATGGTATAAAATATAAATATATCAATATTTATTTCATGTTCTATTAAAAGAATACGAATTGATTGTAAATTATGAATTTTATGGGATATATTTCACATTTATAAAGCATATCAATAACAGGATACGAAATGGTCTAAAAACTGCATTATTCATATTAATTCATCATGATTTTAATATAGAATATATGTGCTATAAATATTTAACATATTTATTTATATCCTTAAAATATAAAATCCTGTTTTTTAATGTTTTCTATTCAAGTAAAATATTTCTTTTATTAAAATAATATTTAATGTTAAAAAAAATATTTTATGACTAATAATTATTTTTAGTTTAACACATTCCTGCATTTAAGATAATACCTAGTCTAACTTGTTTTTGAAACATATTTTATTTATAAATTAAAGTTTTCATTGAGTCTAGAATTTTCAGTTTTATACGAGTGTAGCTTAAACTGACAATACATTTGTACAGTGGTTTCAAACAAAAGCAAAATGTTAACGAACTAATGCATGTTAAAATCAAACGGCTATGAATAATTCAAGCAATGCGAAACGAAAGCACAAAGTTGCATTTGCGTAAATAAACAGTGGCCAGCGTTTCAACTAAACTATTCACCGTTCGTGCACAGCTTTCGCAGATAAACGACAATGGGCCTCCGGAGCGAAAGTTTGGCAATGCAAAAGCTGAAAGCCAGCAAATTTCAGATCGCTTCCACGTCGGCGTTGGATAAGGAAAACCAAAGTTTGACGAGCTTTAAAGTGAAATTCCGGATACTTTTCGCCGAGCAAATAAAAGCTAATGGATGGGAGACGGAAAGCTCTTTCAAAATACAGCCTAATTATGCATTTAAATGTCCGACAAAGTTTATTTTTTTACATCTTCTTCTTCAATTCGATTCAAATGTATGCTAACTTTGTCACGCAGCCTTCCGTGTATTATTTATTCATTTACTCGTGAAACATGGTTTGCTACAGTATTAAATTAATGCATTAACACAAAAGTAAATTTAACCAAAACATAAAGTTGTGTGTACGTTGTAACAAAACCCGAAAAGATAACAGGAAAGTTGATATCCATATTTTATGCCAAACTTCCTCTGATATTGTTCTTAATGGAATATGGAATGGATTATTTAAAACATACACTGTAGGCTTAACACAATGGTTTTGAAACTTATTAGGCATAACAACTTAACATTACTTTACAGTTACAATGATTTTAATTATTAGGCTATAAAAATATATCATTGTATTTTATTTCTGATTTATTTGCCCAATTACTTTTAATGATTATAATTTTATAAAGTAAAAACATGTAAATTTAAGTAGAATTATATACATATATATATAGTAGTTATTATTAGGATTTAGATAATATATTATTGTGCATTGTTTTAGCTTTTAAATTATATGCATAAGATAAGTAATGCAGTTGTATCCAATTAATAAATATTTCAAATTTATTTGATTATCTTTTGTGAAAGTTGTGTTTTTTAATCTATATAAGAATCAAGCTTTCCCAAAACGCTCAATCCCCTGGGCGCGACTGTGCGAATATGGAGAAGTGATTCACGCCATTTTCGTACAAAACACTGAACACGTTTTCCGTATCTCGGCGGAAAATCGCAAAAAATATCGCACGAAGCGAAATTAGATTCGGCGCATACCGTCAGAATTCATTTTAAGTTTTTTTTTATTATCCCTTTAAGGGCACGAAAAAAATGTATTGTCGAAAAGCGGGTCGATTTTTTAATCTAACTAATCCGTGCTTCGAATCTCTGACCCATTTTTTATTATTAATTTTAATATAACATACACATATAACACATTTTTTTTTATAATCCATGAAGTTTCAATATTTAATATAAAATACATCAATTATTACTTAAACGCGTAAACTTTTACTATATGTACCAAAAACGAATTTCTCACAATTACAAAACGGTCAGATAATTTATTGATACTCTTACCTATGCTTCCTAACTAAATGGAGTTTTATAACTGTTTTATTATTAACGGGCTAGAGTTTCAGCAAAACAAGGATAAATATTTTAATAAATTATATATATTTTACTTAAGCCGATTTAATATCTAAAAAACTGTTTTTCAATATTTATATTTTTATTATAAACATTTTCATAAATATGAATAACTATTTAAAAATATTACTTTTTTATTATTTATTAAATTTTAAATGTATTTAAAGTACGTTCACTAATGTTTTAGTTCAAATTAATACACTAATAAAAAATAATTGTAATGTGTATAAATATAGTGATGTTCTTGAATTGTTGGTATTAGAAATAAACTATTAAGTTTTTGAAGATAGATAGGTGTACAACAGTTTATTTTTATTGCATTATTTAAAATGATTGGAGGTTTGGAGGTTTATAAAAATAATTATTGGTGTTACTCCACACCTAGCAAGCGTGTGTTATTATCGATATAATTATCTATAAATATTATGTTTTTTTTTTCTTGTAAAACTATTATTTTAAAATAAATTCAAGGGCCGCAATAACAGAAAGTTTCTTAAACCTGAGTTTAGCAATTTATTTATTAAATTTAAGAGTCCAGATATTCGATGCTCGCCTTTTATTTTATACAGTTTCCTTGTTTACCTTTAAGACTGCGTGTCGTTGTGCTAATTTTTTTAAGAAGACAATATTATTTAGTATATAAATTATAGTATATTTTGTCGTTGTGTCTACGTTTAAAATCTGGACCAATGTACGTGAAGAGGAAAGCGGCTGTTTACTTACTCTATGAATGTCATTGATCCACGAGGTTTCGAGTTCGGATAAACTCTCAGGTTGTTCCGCCTTCAGGATAATTTTTTCTTACTAGTTTTTCAATTATAAAAAATTGAAGCTGTTATAAGATTTATTTTTATTTATTAGTTTTCTTATATAAACTTTTTTGCGTCCCAACATTAAAATTTAAATACAATTTTAAATAAAACAATATATGTTTGCAATGTATTCGGCTTATAACTTGAAAATCATGACCGATGGCATAATATGCATGAAGGCACTTTGTAAACAAAGCCATCGTAAGTTTTAAATTTATTTATGACGCTTTTAACGCGTAAAAAGTTGTGTTTTGTTTTATTTAATTTAACAACCCATACATACAACAATTAAAGGTGAAATGAAAAACGGATTTAAAATGTCAGATATAAAGGGTCATTTTTGGTAAAATGGGATACAATCGTTTTAAAACAATATTACAAGCATTATCTTTCGTAAACGTCTTTTCGAAAACATGTGCATTCAGGATTGACATTCAAACGTTCGTTTGTAATCTGTTATAGTCCCTAACCAGATAATTTTGTAATTGTCCGTTTCACCGAAATAGACAAAAAAATATTTCTTAGACATTTTCTCAAATACTTTTTTTGCTGCTTTTACTGACACACTTGAATATTTATATACCTTAACGGTATTATAACTTCAAGAGCTGTTTAACTTGGATTTTATAATTTCGTACGGACCACCGAAGATTGCAGAAGCCTCCGCTTCTCTCTTGGCATCTTCTTGTCCGTCTATAACTAACATAAATAAATTGTTCGTGACAGTCTCAATTATCTGCAGAAAAAAGAAATAAAAAGAAAAAAACGTCTGACAAAAACAGATACTTAAACTTATTTATTATAGTTAAAAAGGTAAACAATTATTCTTATAATATTATTTGAGTATGGATATAGATTTATTGTAATTAATATTTATATTTTGTTATCTTATAAAACGTATATTTTAATATACTAGTATTTTAAAAAGATTACAAATTTTATCTCATCAGTGTTTTTAATATTATTTAATGTTAAACATATTCTTATCTTTTTAGATGAGATAAATACAATTTATTAATATTTTCTTAAAACAAGTATTTTCACAAAGGTTTTTCTTGTTCTTTGAAGTGTGTCTGATTTTCAATTATAAAAATGTAAATATGTAAGTAAGTAGGTATATGATTGCGTGTCATATAAATAGGCTTTAATATAATTGCAGAAAAAACCTATCAAAATTTTTCGACGTTGGCAATGAAAGCTTTCAGCATTAAAATTTATAAATCAATCGCAGTAAAAGCTCTAAATTATTAATCGGTTCGCAGCGTTTTGATTCGGTATCAATTCCAATTATAGTATTAAAACCTTTTTCATTATTAGCGTAATCACTCGTCTCGGTTAACGTTGCCCATTCACGTTTTATTTCATTACGTGACCGTAGAAATTTATCACAGCCTATAAAACATTCTAGTAGTGATTAGTATGGCACAATTTGTAAAAATGTGTTGCCAGTGTGTTTTTTTTATTCAGCGTGTCGTCTGTCATGATTCTGGCAGGTAAATATGGTGAACATTACGCGGAGGCAAACAAATTAGAAAACCCGTATTATGAGGGTAAACACGGACGCAGGTTATACATTAACAAATACAGAACTGCCCTGAAAATAAACACATCACGTACGCTACTGTAAACGTGTGCGTTTTATTCTTAACGCGCGTGTGTGGGAGTTTTTCATTTCATATCATATTTTGCTTTTAAATTTTGCACTTAGGGTCGAAACCATTTCTCTTTTTGTTAAGGCGCTGTCATCTTTAACAGGTGGTTTATGATTCATTGTTAACCTTGTTCTTCGATGAAGTTAATCCCAAAAAATACTTTTTTATCGCAAAAAATAGAAAAAACTTACAATTTAAATGATGGTTCCGATATTAATTTATTAAAATAACTATAATCTTGTAGTTAATATGTATTTTAATTATATTAATCCAAATAAAAAATGAACAGAGAATAATAATAAAATTCTCTAAATATTCTTTAATAGAAATGAGACTTATACAAACTTATCTTTAACAAAGCTTTGAATTTGTTAAAATATTGTATTAAACTTTATTAATAACTCAATTTAATTAAAATTGCTTAAAACATTTATATAAATTAAATGAAAAAGTTCAACATAAATTGGTATAGTTTAATAATTAAAAAACTGAAATTTCTTATGATATTTTTATGAACAACAATGCCAACTTGCTATGCTTATTAAATTTTCTCTAATTTTATAAGCGTTGAATTTGCAATAATTAAATTCTGCTTCAAACATTTTTATATATATATAATAGTCTTAAATATAGATAATTTATAAAAAATATGTATTATAAATAGTTATAAATTAAATAAATAGGTTCACGTACAGTTTTTCCTGTTCTTACACACTGAAAATCAGTTTTCTCGCTTGTTATTAATTGTTATTGCCCTGAAAATTCCATTAAAACATGTCTAGGGGTTTTGAATGTGCAACGTAAATTCTACCAAAGTGATCCCAGTTTCACAGCTAGGATTCTAAGATGCTAGATTAAGATAGTATTTTATCCTTAACAGCAATGTAGCAGAGAATTACGCGGTTTTCTCGATGTCGGAGAAGATTCGTTTTAACAATGTCTTTTCCGACGAAGTGACATTTTAAGACCTGATATACGTTCTTTCATTATGTAATGTAATAACGTTTTGATGTACCCATCAGGCTTTAACGTAAATATTTATGAGGTTCTCGGAATGAAATTCTGCTGAAAATAAAAAAAAACGCATTTATACAATAAATGCTATCGTATCAACTCGGACAAATGTTTTACATTGTAATTATAATACATTTTTAGGATATAATTTATATAAACTAAGAACAAAATAAATAAATCAATAAGCAAAATATAAGTATCCGCAATAGGGAAGCAATAAATTCGCAAAAAAAGCTCAGGGAAAATTTTAAATGTCATTAAAAGATTAAAACTGAAATTGACAGATTTAATAACACGATGATTAAACACTTTTCTTCAATTTGCATTACTAAACAAACATCTTTAACGCCTGCCTATTTTTTTAGATATTTTCCAAACATTTATATAACCGCTAAAAATCATCTAATAAAAAGATCAGATAAGGATCCAGCAATTTCGATTATTTATTGCCCCATCAGTTTATTACTCTCATTTAAAAACATGGTCATTATGAAAATAAAATGATTAGCGAACAGTTTGGTTTTTGCGAAAATCACTTAACAGCACATTAACTCAATAGTTTGACAGAGCATATATTTGGCAATTTTAATATGAAATTTTTAATGTTAGATATAGAAAAAGCTTTCGACACAGTATAGAATTATGGTTTAATTCATGAGCTATACATATATATATATATATAGTTATCCATTTATATTTAGAATACATTTTTGCTCATTTTTATTTTCTAAAGTATTTTTTTATAATTACTAAAATTACCAATAAACATTTAATTATTTAATCTATTTTGATTTTTTGATCACAAAGATAAATCATTGGGTCGTGTTTTTAATTTATTTGTTAAGCTAATATTACGATCTAATTAATTATTTATTATAATTATATATTTATACTATATTATATATCCGTATATTGAAATAACTTTATGAACGTCGAGATCATACTTTTCATCGAGTGAATTCTTGTACATTTTTAATACAGATTTCCATTACGCGAATGTTAAAAATAACGGATTCATTAATAAAAGTACAAAAAGCGAACCAAATCTACTTTTATATTCACAGCACTTTCCGATTAAATAATTTTCGACCTAGTAAATAAATGAGAATGTCGAAATAAACCCAAAAACGGGGTCAGATAACGTAATAAAATAATTGAAGCGGCAGCACTTAAAAATATTAACGATAAACTACCGATATGTGGATATGTGTCCGTTTCATTTTTTATTTAATTAACTATGATTTTGTGGCGTTTACCCACAATTTTCCAACCGAGGTAACCCAAGTGTCGCGTGACTAACAAACTCGATTACCATTTTGTGGCCGAAGACCGTTCGACTACTCCGAAGTTATTATTTCAATAAATTCGAAAGCCAGTCAGACATTTTTCACTACTGATTAATAATTTCAATATAATAAATACATTTTTATATTATATATAATTATGAGCTATTGATTTATTTTCGATTTTATATAAAAAAAAGTAGTTCGTGTATGTATAAAAATAATTTCCGTGAAGGATTTCATGGCTCAAAGATTTATTAAATCAACGCCCTTCGCCGTTAATGATCGTATATAATCTTCTTCCATCCAACAAATTGGCCTTAAAATATCTTCGCAGCTAACCCCTCGTGGAGAATATTTATCCTTGGGTTCGCACTATTTATGCTCGGCGTACGCAGCTGCCTAATTTGCGGGCACCCTGTATAAAAAATAGACGTGGGAAAAATTGAGATGGATTGGAATTGTTCCTTTACTTTATGAAAATCTGAAGGGCGATTTTTTTTATGAATTGTGTTTTTTGCTCTGTGGTTTGTATTCATTACGCATCGCACTGTGGCAATTTTATTCGTTTCAGAAGCGGAAATATTGCTTTTAGGTTTCTTCTTTGCGGTTGAATTAAATAAAGCAAGCGTGAAAATGCATTGAATAAATGAGTTATTAAATTAAGTATGTTTATTTTTTAAACATGATTGTATTATTTATTTTAAAGCGTATTTAAACCAATAACAAAATTAGTTAACCATTCAATGTCAAAAATATACCGTGAGTAAAATATTTTTTTAATATATTTGTTACAAATTAAGCTGTGCTCCTATTTTTATTATTTGCAGATTACATTTTTATTTTGATTGTGATTAAATACATTATACTGTATACATTTCATTTATTTTATGAGTTTATACTGAAACACATTTTAGGATTTGACGAAGGTACTGTTATTCAGAGAACTGTGAGGCGTTAGTTTGAGATATTTCATACTGGCTATGTTCAATTTAAAAATGTGCCCCATTGCTTGATTGTCGTAGCTATTTTCACACTTGCTTCCCCTGTAATTAGTGCTTCCGATTCGATTAAAAAACGGATACCTGGATATCTGCACGTTATTAAAACAACCGAATATCTGGTTATTTATATCGGGTACCAGGTCATTTTAATTTCATATGAAATTCATATAAAGTATATATTTTACACAATTTTCCTGCTCTTTTGGGTGGTGAGAGTGGTGTATCGAAAAGGAGAGGAAAATACTTTTTAACTGTACGAAATTATTGTTTATCTAATTTTTATGACACATTTCGTTTCGGTATTCTCAAATATTTTCCGTTTAACGAATATTTGCAGAAAATACGCACGGCATACTTGCGGGACAGTCAAACACAAAAACGCGATATTCAATTATATTATTATTATTATTTACCGGGAATGCTTTATGATCGTTAGAATCTTGCTCGCTCGTTATCCATCGGTTAATGGTTAGCACATCTAGCACGAGATATAAACAGATTTAAATATATTCCAATGCAATTTTGATACCAACTATACAGAATAAATTATTTGATTATAATATTAATATTTTTTCTTAATTTTTGCAAATATGAAAAAATAAAATTTTACATGCAAAATTAGGTGATTCATAAATAGAGAATTTAAGTTTATAATCCGCGAGAGTTGACAATGGTCGGCACTTCATGAAGTTTCTGTTGCTTTGCTTCATAATAGAAACACATTTTTGCTGTCAACAATATATTGGGACTAGTGAGTCGTTTCACGTGTTTTTACGATAAAAAAATTTATATATTAAAATTGACCCACACTTTCGGACAAAAAGCAAAACCTAGGCCTTTTGTTTCTCAGATGCAATTTAAATTTAATACAATTATTGTAAGCAATTCCATCTGTTTTATATTGCTGTAAATTTCGAAATTTAGTTTGAATAATTATACTTCTATACATCTTTAATCTTTGAACTTCTCAATTTATTATTAAAAAAATAAATATTTATTCGGATTTAATTTAAAAAATAAAATCATATTTATAAAATTTTCAGTGTCGACAGCCATTATTAAACTTCATAGAATATATACATTAATGTTTTATTGATTAAATAATATGTGTATATAGAATATACATATACAAACATACATTGTTGATATTATTACATATAAATAGTTATTTGATTACGTAATTAATATTTATTATAAACTGAATATAACAATATTTTTTTGGTTGCTAACAATTTTTCACCAAATATTGCATTGATACTTAAAAAAAGTACTTTTTAGAATAAAATAACAGCAATGATAAATTACAAATTTAATAAATTTGATTTTGGAATTTAAAAAATATATTTAATATGATATAAATACATATAAAAATGATATTTATAAAAATAAATTTGATAAGAAAATATTATTTATTATTTATTAAACGATGTTGCTGAGGTTAAAAACAAATCTTACTTGTCGGTAATATAGTGAATAACCAGCGACGTATATTTTATGACTATATATAATGAAATTCAGTTTTATTATTATTTTTTTTGTTATACTTATATAAAACAGTAGTAATTAAAAAAAATCATAAAAATAAATTTGCAATAAATATTTAATAAAATCATGTATTACATACATTTTATTAAAAATAATTTATTATATTTATGTTTTTGCACTATATTGTTGATGTTTAAAATAAATTTTATCTGTCGGTAATGTATCAATTAACCGGTGGAATGTCTATGACTGATTATTAATATTTTGACCAGTGACTAAATGTTAAATAATAAAATATAATCAGCATTTTTATTATTACGTTAGACGGGTGATAAAGATCAGTGACTATTACCTAAAATATATTTGTTAGAAACCTATATATTATTTATTTATACTGTGTCTGCAGATATATAAATATATTTCTGATCGATCAACACAAAGTTTTCCTAGATTTACCTATTCTCACATATAAAATTTGGTATATAATATGTATTAAGAATTTTCTTTAAAGGTGTAAGTTATTCAGACATATTTATTCAGTTAATAATGACAAACCAAAGGCGTTGTTAAATAAATAAGTATTAAATTAAAATTAAGTGAGACGACAGACTGAAATCAAAGTCTGTAAATTATTAACTCCTATTCATTTAAATTATTCATTACGATAATTATATGGTCTATATGAGATTCGAATACTAGTCTAATAGGAGTTAGTCATTGGATTTTGGCTGGTAAATGAGTAATATATATGTATCATAGATTAAAACTTTAAATTAGAATTTACTGCTATAAATCTTCTCGAGATTATTTAAAAGTTATATTAGTTTCCAAGCTTCAGGAATTTATTACATTTTATATGACATTGGATATTAACTAATTAGAATAGTGTTTTTATTTGGAATATGTTTATCATTACTTTTATCCATTTACAATATGTATAGCTGATATTATTTGTGCATCGTATACAATGTAAGCTTAAAACAAAAATACTTTAACATGGTTTTCAGACAGTTTATACACGATAAGAGCGTAAACTAGAAAGCTCAAGTACTAACTGCGGTTTTAACAAAGGATTTCTAACTTAAACTCAAAACCTCTTTGAAACGTACACTCTCTCTCATTCCTTGTTTCGCATCATTACACTCAAAAACCATTGCAAAATGTTTTGCGAATCGCAAAAATAAAAATTCCATGTATGTATTATATTATATATAATGTTTATAAAATAATTCTTAAAACGGCTGATTATTAATTCATCTCCTAAGCGATCATGTCAGGTTTATAAATTGATGGTTTAATTATACCATAGTTTCACGTTACGAAATTAATTGCGGTGTCGACAAAATAGTACATCGATAGTTTTTGCCACCTAGAAAGCTTATCAGATTACACAAGAAGTAGCCAATTTCCCATTCCATCACCATGGCGACGGCTTATCTCGGCAGCTCAATTTCACATCTAGCGACGTCGCACATAATAATTAAACGCCTCCTCGCAGCAAAAATATATTTATGCTGCATTTAAAATATGAAGTAGATATTTTATTATTTACTAGAATAAATTTATCTAAGACTGAGTTTAAATAACAGTATTTATATATATGGCTAATACTATTCAGTCTTTATATAATATATAAAATATTTTTCATATAAACTGTATTACCATAGTTTATTCTTATTGAAAATACACATACAAAGTTAAACGATCAAATAGTTCGCTTTACGACTCTAACCTTAACTCAAGAGTACTTTGACTATAAAAGTCGTTGAACTCGGCAAACACGTGACTTTTATAGTTCAACCCTTTACTTGAATGCATTCCACAGGTGACTGACAGGTCTGAGGTTCTCGTTCTTATTGTGCAGTGACAAAAACTCTGGTTAGAGATTTTGTATAAGCGATCATTTTGCATGAATATTTTTTCTATGTTAAAATAACATTTCTTAATTAATTATGCAGTCTATAAGATTTCCGCAAAAAAAATAATTATTTCATTTAATGAAGAGGGGTGAAGATTTTTTTTTTATTTTGATTTAATTCGCAAAAGGTTTCGTAAAAAGCCTCGATTTATATTCTGCTGTACCTGAAGGCATTATTTAGTATTTTTAGACATTCGTTTTATATAAAAAAATATTTTTATTGTATGTTTCTGTATTTAATTTATTTTTTTGTATTTTTTTCAGAGGTAATTTTCGAGCGGAAAACACTGGTTCTGAAGAGAGTTAACAGTGAGTTGTAATTTTAAGGAATACATAAATTAACTACATAATATCATAAATTAACTATTTGTTTATTCAATAAATATTTAGCCATATATGACAGTTAAAAATATAGGCAACGTCACAAATGAGCGCGGACAAATGGGCGTGCGTCAAAAGAGCGCTTACCAAAGTAGCGCTGTAACAATATAGCGTACGTCAAATTCGCAGGCACGTCATAAGAGCGCAAGAATACTTAGAGAAAATCAAGTAATGAATATTTTAGGAATTAGGTATACAAAATATAAGTAAACTGTGAGAAATTTACAAAGGCGGTAAAATTAGTATTTTATGTGCCAGAGCGTAATGACTATTAAAATGATTAGTCAATGAAAACATTGTTATTTATTAATTATTACGTATATACGAAAGTATGGCTCCCCATCCCCATACGTACGATATACATATATTTTTACTAAAATTAAACGCTGATTTTGAATAAGATTTGTTCTGTAATGTTTCATTAACTTGATAAATAATTATCGACTCGACTTGCAATACATGCGTATAGTTATAGGGCAGGTATATTGCTCGTCAGATCTTTTTTTCATTTATTTTAGACAACTACACTTTATCGCGAATGTCGGACTAATGTTTTATATTTAAAACTGTTAAAAAAATCATATATTTTTAAACCCACACATATGTTTGTATATCGAAAATTTCCATATCTATGGTCAGAAATGAGCCAAGACAATTATTGTGTTTAGTATAAATATACATCTGTATCTATTAGTCGTAATGGATCTTTTCCAGCAGATAGTCAAGCTTTTTTATTTGAATTTTACAACTTTAACTTCTACGTTTTTGGGTTCCTTCGGTTTAAAAAATTTTTGGAACTTTTAATTGGTAAATTTTCTATTTACACGAAGATGCCATAAAACCTAAAGTCTGAACGTGAAAATGCAGGCTTTTACATGTACAAGGTGTCTTTTTTATATACTTAATTTAATAACACTTTTTTTATTATTAAATTTACCCATTTTAAACCCTTTCACTGTTCATATAAAACACCACGAATGATTTACAATTATCTATAAGAGTTAACAGCTTACCGCCCGGGGTTTTTTTATACCGAAGTTTGCTTGACGGCCGGGCGATTTCGCAGAATAATGGCAAACAATTTCATTCTTTAGCAAATTCTCTATAACTTGTAAATCAATTAGGATATTGTATTGAAATTTAATATGTTGCCTTCTTATGATTTTTAGCATAAATATATTAAGACATACCTTTTGAAAATTAATCTATTAGAGTATATGACGCACCCCGAATTCGGGAATTCCACAGAGATAAAAATAGCATTCTATAAGTGAAAAAATAATTCTCTGTGATCTTTTGTGATTGTGATTTTGAATAAAAAAATATTTTTAATCACCCAAAATGAACGAAAGAGATGAAACCTTTTTGGAATTTTTTTAAAACGCGTTGTTCAACGCCCCTAGTGATTTTGAATATAGTGATACGTGCAAAAGTGATTCTAATTCAAGTGTACGTGAACATAGTCCGCGTGTGATGATTTTACTTTTAGCTCAGAAGAAGAGTGAATTTGATCCAACAAGCGATAATAAAGATTTCGAAAGTATTCCAGGGGAACAAGTTTTCCCAATAATAGTGAAAGCATCGAAGCAGTGGTACTAAACCCATTTCTGGATAAGTGGCACCGTATTTATGCTGACAATTTTAAAAATAGCGGAAAACAGTACTTTATGGAACAATCCGGAAAAATAGGGGTCTGACAGAATCTAAAAAATATAAAATTAAGACCCCTACAGATAAAAACGCTTATCCAAATTTGAAAAACAAATAAGAAAAAAATATTTTAAAATTATATTTATTTTTCATAACAGCCAGATGATAGACACGGAAAGAAAACAGAACGAGTGGCTTTACAATATATAAGCTTCAATGTATAATGGACTGTAATAAATTTATATTAACTACCTAGTTACCTAATATTTAAAAAAAAACAATAGAATATACAAAAATTTGTTTATTCAATTGTTTTTTTCATCAATGTTTTTTTATATTTATTTCAATGCGCGTTGTTTTATTCGTTGTCTATTAAAATTTGAATCGATCGATTCTAAAGACATTTCACCAGTTTCTACAAAATCTTGCCACTCTGCCGATTTACAAGAAAGGCTTTTGGATAAGCTGAAAAACCACCAGTCAATAAAAATAAAAAGTGGCGAAAAATATGTTAGAAGAAAATGTCGTGTTTGGTCTGCAACATATAATAGTGAAAGATACAGCATACATGTGCGGAATTTGTGAAAGTCTTCTTAATGTGACGAATGTTTTTTACGTATCAATAAATATTAAAATAAATAAAAAAGTGTAGATAATAAGAATACATATAAATAGTGTGGTTTATAAGTGTAAATATACTATATATTGAAATTTATATTTAAATTTTATAAAAAATATATGTTTATATATATGTATATTTATCAGCACTAGACTTTTATTTTAAATTCTTAGAATTATAACGATATTTTTTTATAAAGGTATATATACAATAATAATATTTTAAGGTACTAATTCAGCTTTCGTATTAAATATTTATTTTTGCTAAGACAAGTTTTATATGGTGTACATATATACATAGGTATGACTTTTAAAGATGGAATTGACATATTATAATGCTTAAAAAGCTTTTTAATACTTGGCAGAATATCTTAATATTCGAATAATATTTGCATTTTATAGTATATTATATAATTATATAATATATAATCTCACTTTACTGAATTTTTTGACCTTTATTCATAGCGTTTTTTTTCATTACTTAAAAATATTTTATAACATAAAATATTACATTTTAAAAGCAATCTCTTAAAAATCTTTTAAACTGAATTATTTTAGTGTTGAAAAATCGTTTTGTATAATTTGGCTTACAGTTAATTAGATTTTCGCAAAACTGTGTAATTATTTAATATGGTTTCTTAATTATTACTTAATATTAATATTATTATTATTTGCACTAAAAGGGGTTTCTCATTATTTCAACTTCATTAAAAAATACACGTTAAAATGCGTAATATATTTATTAACTATTTTAGTGTAATATGTCACAATTATCATAATGACTAAGTTAGTTAAATAATATCAATATTTATTAAAAACTATTGCAAAAAATCGAACTTATTAGAGACATAAAGGAGACGAAAGAAGCATATTCAAATATCAGTTTCTTAATATTTGCACCTCGTCAGCATTTATTGCTCTTCCCACGCATATTTATCAATCCCTAACTTATCTTATAGGTAGTAGGGCAATCTTTTTAAGAACAATTTAAATGTTTAAACAGTTTTTTTATATTTGGCAGAATATCTTTGTATACGTATTATATTTGCATTTAAAGTTATATTATATAATATTAATCTCACTTCACTGAATTTTTTGATCTGTCTCTTTGGCATTTTTTTCGTTTTTTATAGATATTTTATAACATAAAATAATACATTTTTGAAGCAATTTCTTTAAAATCTTTAAAACTGAATTTTTTTAGTGTTGAAAAAATCGTTTTGTATTATTTGGTTTACAGTTAATTACATTTTTGTAAAACTGTGTAATTATCTAATATGCTGCTTTTATTATTACCATATAAATATTTTAAACATATACAAAGCATTACATATATTATATTTTATACATATACTTGCAATAAACAATAATAAATAAATAAGGCATAAAAAACCTTAGTTGTACTACTTTTAAAATTAAAAATAACGGAATTTCAGCTTCATACAAAAAAAATCACACACGTTAAACAGCGTAACAAATTTATTAATTTTTTTTTTTAAAAAAATATGTCACTAGTATTATAATAACTAAGTTAGTTGAATAATATCAATATTTTTTTAGACCTATGCAAAAAATCGAATTAATTAAAGACACAAAAGAGATGAAAGTAGCTCATTAAAATATTAGTTTATAAATATTTGTACCTTCGGTCTTCCTACGCACATTTGTCAATCCCAAACTTATCTTAAAGGTAGTAGGTCAATCTTTTTAATTACACTTGTTGTATTTTGATTTATTAAAAATTTCATTATTTTTTTTAATAATCATAACACAGTTATATTTTTTTTTAAATTAATATATTGTAAAACACAAGGTTTTAATATATAATAAATAATCATATATGTTTCATAGATTGTTTACTTAGTCCACTTTAATAATAAATGGTACAATCTATATATCTTTGTCTTCTATTGCTTCTTAACGAATTTATCTTCTGTCAATCATTTTTATGTTTATTTTACCTTTATTTAATATATTTAATATCATATATGTCAATATATTTAATTTACCTATAAAATATAATGTTTGATCTGTTTTAAAATAAATTAAAAAATTAATATTTTAATTTATGAAGCATTTTTATATTTTATATTGATTTATAATACTCTCATTGCTGTGTTTTTCAGAATTGTTCACTACTAATTTATATTTGGTTTATCATATGTTCAATATATGTATTATATATTATTTACATAATATTTATCTTAAATTACAACAAAAAAGTGTGTCGTTGATTTATAAGTACTTACATAATTATACTATATATTTATTCATTATTACATTTACATCAATCTTAATATCGCTTTAAATATTTAACATCAACAATATAGTTATGTTTTCAATTTTTTTTCTACGTCTAAAATCAATAATGTTTGATTTATGATTAATATAATAAATTAAAGTCTCTTTATTGACAAGTTATGGCATTGACATTTATATTTCAAATAAACAATATTGTTCCTAATTTACTTAATAAAAAAGGTTTTTGTATAACTTTATGACCCAAACTCGTTCTTTATTCATTATAATTAATTTTATTCATTCTGTTATTACAAATGTATATATTTTAATACTTGACTTTATAAATTTACGTATTCTTCACGTACTATTGTAGTACGAAATCGGTAGTCAGAATATTACTTTCAATTTAAGTGTCAAATAGCACAGTTAACCAAGAAATGACATGTGCAAATGTCACGTTGCTACTGTTCACCGTTTAGAAGAAGTTCTTAAGACAGACAAATTTTTGTTTAATAGTACAGATTTTATACATTTTGTATTAAGACTTAAAACATTTCAATATTTTATCTGCATTTCTTCTGATTCTTATGGCAGTTCCTGTTAAGAGATATTAAATAATGATTTTAGATACCTCAAATTGTCTATTTATTTTAAATTAAACGAAACATAAAAAATATGTTTCTCTACATATACATATATAAATAAAAATTGATTGGTTATATTTTGTGAGACGAGAAATTTAATTGCAAATTGTAAAATTGTGAATATTTCAATTATTTTTTCGGTTAAATGCAACTGGCTCTTTTCGAAGCGTTTCCCAGCAAAACCCATTCGCTCGTTAAGTAAAATTTGTTCAAAGCAAAAGATATTTATTTTTAAATAAAAGTTAGGTGTAAATTAAATATAAACAAACACATATTTATACATATTAAGTGTATTTTTAATGAATGAATAAAAAGTTCACGTATGTTATCATATGGGCTAAAAGCCAATTTTTTCGATTTGTGTATTTGTACTTGGTTTGCCAGGTTGGAAAAAGTTTTTAAAATACATTTATGTAAATGGTTGAAATTTTATTCCGCCTCCGCCTGATCGATTATGATAAGCGAGCTATGTATTTTGCCGGTTATCCTGAAACTTTTTAACGTTTACGTGGCGTACAGAAAAATTGCATATATTTAAGACGAGTCGGCCTTCAAATTCATTATTTTTTTGTGAAAATATATTTAATATAATTTACGTTTCCATCTGGCTAACTTGTGTATACTTTTACGTGTTTATATAATATTTAAACGTCAGATAAAGTAAATATATGGACGCGTATAAAAGATGTGTGTTTCTCACGGGGGTATTTCTTTACTTTTGACGTTATTTCGCGGTTCAACGGGTAAACAAGAAACTTTATATGAGCTCTGCGATGGCAACAGTGCTAAGATTAAGTTCTAAATTGTTAGCTGTGCATGCACGCTGTGTGCTTTTAGTATTTGTTGACCTTCTGGATTTATGTACAAAGGTCATTTATTAAAATGTTTTATTATATCATTAATTTTTCGCAACATTATATTTTCTATATTAAAGTTTTTGTAATAATAAAACTTCTAAAGATTTTATGTACAGTGCATAAGCAAGTATAGTAATTTTAAAGATTCATAGTTCAAAACAAGTTAGTTAAAAATGTGACGCTTAACTTTTTGGTTTACTTTTTAAAAACATATTGACACACATTAAGATTTTTATAAAAATATTTTACTCTACTCCTTTGCTTTCAATTATTATTATATTTAGTATCAATTGTGTGGGCATAATTTTGCGACAACGTATAAGACGTCGAAAAAGCACTAGCTAGGATTTCATCATTCCTTTTATTGGTTTTAATTTTTATATATTAGAGTTTTTATTTTTAAAAGTATAACTAATATTAAAAGTATGACTAATAATAATATCGTAGTTTATACATTAATTTTTTTATTTGCAGTCCATTTTTTTGTTATTTTATTTATAAAAATATTTGGTAGGTACATTTTATTTTATGTATGTTTTTGATATTTTTGATTGTGAAATTATTAATGTCATCGTCTTTTATTTAGTGCGTAGAATTTATCTGCTACGTGAAACATAAGCGATTTTAAACCCTTTTCAGTAAGATTTTTCGTAATCCAAAATAATCTCAGAAATAACATTACAAATTTGACAATGTATTCATAGTTTGCGATCGTGTCTATATTGAACAGGTATCTAAATAGCGTTCTATTGGATCAATTCGTACCAAAATAAGTATAATGTCTGGTATTAAAACATTCTGTTAATACTACAGAGCTACCAATTCCAAACACGGTATCAAAATCGTATTGCAGCAAGCCGTCTCTCAGAGAGTTATACCCCGCGACAATTATTATAATTTTATTATTTTATACATATCATTTTTTTCCTATTTAACGTTGTAGCATACCAGGCGTAAGCCCAATGCGTTACAACGGTAAAAAATAAAAATTAATTTTTGGTTGGTAAATTAAATATTATATATAATAATTAAATATTAATTATTATGTGTATCATTATGCTTAATTTAAAGCTAAGAATGGTTTTTATTAAAAGCACATTTTTATAAAAATTAATTTGTTTTTGCTGCCGGGGATTGAACCCGTGGCTTTTGGGTTACAAGTCTAGACTTTACGTACTACGCTATTCTGATTCGTCTGTACTCATTTACCTTTTATATTAGTCATTATTTAGCGTTATGTTGATTGCAATAATTGCTTTTACCGGTTGCTTATGTGTGGCAGTAAACATTTTCATAAATTAATGAGCTTACAGAAATTATAAACTATGTTTTAATACACATATTTTGTGTATGTGCCAAAATAATTATAATATAAATAAATACATGTTTATATTTATTAAAAAAAATACAAAAGTAGCATAAAATACTAAGTTTTGAAATAATATAATGTTTATATTTATAAAAGATATCTTCAAGTTTCTATTAGTGGTTTTATTTTTTTTTGTTATTAATAAAATATTTTGTGAATATTTTCTAAAAAATTAACGAAACAATATTTATTTGTAACACTCAATCACTAATAAAATCCATTGCGTTATGATGTTACATTTATTTAATAATTCGTTGGTTATATATTAAATTTAACAGCATTTTGTGTAATAAGATATAAAAATACGAATTATATGCAATTTGTGCAAAAGCTTTGTAGCGAAATATTACAATGCTTCAAATTGAGCAGTAAAAAAATAAAATCGATTACATGTTTTAGAATTAAATTACATAAAACGAATGCTAGCTTAATATAAAAACAGCGTTTAATATTACGAGTTATATCTGTCGATCATAAAAATGCAAATAATATAATTTTTCAATTAGTTTATTATTATAGTGTTAAGTTCTGAAACATATTGTAATTAATATAAATTATATCATGTTATCTAAGCAACAAAATTTCTTTTTAGTACTGATAATTTATAACTTATAAAAATATTGTATTATAATTATATTATATATAGTCATTTTTTCAAAAGAATTTCTTTTCGATAATTGTAATATTTTAATATCAATATCATTCGTATATTAAATCGATTCAAAGTATTTTTTTGCGCTCAAAAAATGAAGCTGTTATTAATTTACTATTAAACAAATGATTTATTAAGCTAAATATAATAATAATAAATTTGATTTAAGTATTTCTTTGACGCCGAGAAACGGTTAATGTTTGGTTTTTATTTCAGTTATTTTACTGCGAGTTTTATATGTTATGAATTTTTCAGAACTGCGCTGCTCGGAACGATATTCATGCCTCTTTCAGTGAAATCTTACTAGAATACCAATGCCTGGGTTTGAAGCCGATCTCCATATTCGGATTTCATACACAGCATAATATGTTCTCAGTATAACATTACTCTATCGATCTTCAAAAGCTAATTTCAGCTCGGCGATACTAAAACGAAAATCTGACATATCCGAAACGGGAAAACAAAGGGAAAACTTAATGAGCCACTCTCGAACGGTTAAACTATCGCTGCATTTCCAGTTTTAATTCTGCGGCTTTTCACCAAAGTTTTCCGCGCGCAAATACATAATTCTAGCGGGTTGAGATTTTCTTTTGTTGGAATTTTCCAGCACAATTGCCGGCGACCTGAAAACCGCTCTCTTGTTCACGTGTGCTGTATGTAAAACCCGCTTTCTTTTTATGTATATACGTTCCATGTGTCTGAGACGAGGAATTTTCTGCGTACCTAAATTTGGAAAATTAAATATTAAAGTCAGTCCGGTCGTATCGCCAGTGGAAGCAAAGTGGTTGAAACGCTTATATAAAATCTTTTAATATTTTAAGGCACACTATAAAACTCCTATCTCTGTTTTTATCAAATATATTTTTGTTAATATATTTTTTATTATACATATCTGCATTCCTGAATTATGGTAAATATTTCAGACAAAGAAAATAAAAAAAATGGTTTAGTGTGAGATTCGAATACACAATTAATGAATTACATTATTACTCTTCATTGCTAATTAACATCATTTTAATGTGTTATTTACAGGCATTTTTATTTCTCGATTTTTTAAAGTATTCTCAGCAAAGTTTGATATTAAAAAAATTATATCTAATTATGTAATAAATATCATGCGATAAGTCAAGGTCGCTGAGGCCCTGGGAAAACAATGCTTCCGGACCTCACAATAAAAATAGCACATTATATATTTTTTAATATCGTAATATAATTTCTTGAATAAATAATAATAGGAAATATAAAAATTAGCCACTGTTGCGACATATTTTATGCAAAATATTTTAATTAGGCTTTAAAAAAATTTACTCATAATATTTATCTGATAATTAGTCGTGTTTTCTTTGCTGCTCAGTGTTGCCATGTTTTAAATTTCCAATCCAGGTCAAAAGCAATAAAATCGTGCCATCGCGGTACAGTATTACGAGTGAGAATCGAATAAAGCACATCTAAACCGAATTTTTCCCAATAGGAGAGAGCAAAAAACAAACTTCTCAGAAGTCAAAAATTCACATCAAAAGCAATAAAATCATGCCGTCGTTACTGAGAAAATATTCCGCTCTTACTACCTGGTCTGAATGTAGCTGTGAATTTAGCAGACTTTTTTGAGACGCTGAATATCGTTGCGGGGAAGGTTTCCCGTTTTCTCCTAATGGTTTTAATAAGAATATCCGGAGAATTTTTTCTAAAAAATTAAGTGATATTTTATATGGAGAAATTAAATATTATATTAAATTCAAATGACCGTATATCCGTTAAAAATAAGAAAGTTTTTGATTTTTTCTAAAACGTGTTGGTACCCGGGTACCCGGTTTTATGTAGTCCGGAGTAACTAGGCAGTAACTGAATTTTTTTCTCTGGCGCGCGTCTTTTCATACAAAGGGTTGTTTTTATTAGCGTTAATAATTGGTCTTTAACGTTTTGGTAGTCAAACAGCTAAAATTGTAGTAGACGCAGGGTCAGACGTATTGTTTATAGTGTGCTTTTTTTTCATAAAATGTTTGACGCTGGCCTTTTGTGATACTGAAATATTTATTACATTGTGTGATGTGTGAGATTTTTATTCGCAACGGGTTGATTCTGTGTAGTGCAGGAGATTTCTTTTTTCGTTGTTCAAGTGGTTGTCATGGTGACTTTTAATTTGTGTTTATGTGGTTCAATCGATACAATATAAGTAGCGTTAATTTTTTTATTTGATAGAATTTTTTTTAAATATTGTTATTTTTTACTTAAGATCTTATAATAAACTTATTCCGACTCTTTTTTAATCTGCAGAAAAAATGTTATATTTAGCATTTAACACCTTTATGCTTGCAAAAACTTTTTCTTTTAATATATTCTTTATCTGCGATAACAGAAAAATGTCACAGGATGCCTTTGTACCTAATCCTGGTGCAAAATTGATTTTTTCAGACTGCGTTTTGAAAGTGCCGTAAGGAACTCTAATGTATCAATCAAGATTTTTTTGCTCACTGTTCTTTGGGATACTTGCACTAATAATTTGTCACCTACTATGACGCATTAAAGCGATTAATCTGTTTCTTGATTTATGTCTCAATGCTAATCAAAATTTATTTTCATAAAACATACGAGGTACAACTTTTTATAGCAATTTTGTCAATTTTTCAGTTGACATTGTGTTAAATCTCTTATCACTTTTTTCATCTTCGACGTCACGAGCAGACTACAGGTGCAAAATGATTGATAATTGACACGCGCATCACAGACAGTCGTACCAATGCGAAGAAAAAAGATGAATACAAATCGCGTGAAATAGAAAAAGTGTCGTTATTTTTTATCACAACTCGTATATAAAGACACATTCGTACGTGTACACATACGTACATAACGTACGTGTTGAATTTATTCAAAGCTGATTTTTTTCCTTTGCAAAACATATTTTACGAGACATCGCGAAGATTGCTCTTACATTTTGAACTAATACCTAGAAGAATAATTGACGCATTTCAATTTTTTTTTATATAAAAAAAAATTAATAATTTAATCACATATGTAATTAGTAATATTTATTTATTGATAAAACAAGGGTTAGTTAGGGTTCATGATCTGAAAAGATTGCAAAACATCAGGTACTATTTACAAAAAAAAATTAACGTAAAATACTTTGAATATGCTAGAAAAATGTTCTTAATTCAGAAAGATCCACAAGATTTTGAAGATATATTTAATGACTTTGAGTGGTACAATTTATAAATAATCCATTTGATAATGATATAATTATTTATATCATTTTAAAAATTTAGCCATTGAAAATACAATTAAACTTTATGATGTGACATTTCATTGAAAGCCATATTTTTACAAGTATGTTTACTGTAATGAATATTTTAAGTATAAGAAATGCTTTAAATATTTAAATTGCTGTTTTGGATCTACATATTTGCGTAAGGCAGTATTTTATTATCTTAAAATGATAAAAAGGAAAATTGGTTGAGATTAAAAAATAAATTCACTGAAGATTCCTTATAACATTATAAAATTAGTCTTCTGATGTTGTAAATTTGGCAAAATAAATGAAATTAAAAACTTTTCATTTAACTAACGACAGACTTGACAAAAGGGTCAACATTAGAAAAAGCAAATTTCGTTAAATAATTCATAGCGTTTCAGATTTTACTATGAACTAATTTTTATCCCTATACCCTGTCATAGATTAGCCTAAAGGGTTTAAATATAATAAATATTTCAGAAATTATTTGTTTCGTTAAAAGTCAGTCCCGACCTAAACCTTTGATTTAAATACAATATTTAATTTACCATAAATACAGACAATGCCAAATGTATAGTTGCGATGTGAATAAGTATGTATTAATAAAACATACTATAATACAGATAAACATTTTTTTTGTATGTGTCTGTAACAAGACGCGAAATTTGTATGTGTCTGCCATTTCTAGGTCATTTGTGTTATTTTAAACTTTCAACATTTTTATCAAAGACGATTACATGCTACTTTAACACATGGCAATTAAACCGCTAAAGGAACTGAACAACGACTGATTACGTGCTACTAAAATACGTCAATGAAATAAATTTGTAATAACAGGATCAATAAAATCAATCATATTGAATAAATAATGATTTCAAAGTATTTTTTATAAAATAAATAAATAAGTAAGAGTAGCTTTAGGTACAATATATGATGTTATTTTGCATAATAAATAATGTATGCGTAAACATAGCCAGGCGAGCGTTTACCGTGCACCCTGTGTGAATAATAGATCGCCCCGTCTGCTTTGAATGCATTCACAGATGCTGATTGCTCTCAAATCGTCTCGATTCGTATTCGAAAGAGCAATTGCCTAGAAGTGAAGAAGCTATTGGCAGGGGTGACTGGAATATAGCCTTTTGTCCGTCTGGCGGCAGCGACACCTGGTGTCGACTAAAAATAACATATGACCTCCTATTGTCCACCAAACCCTAGGCTAACCCCTAATTCACCCACCCGCCCACTTCTCCACTCGAGGCTCGCTTCCGCTTCAGGTGGTGCGGGCTGTTCCTGGCCGAGCGAACGGACCATGACGTACTCGAATGCGACTGTTGGATACATTCAAAGAATTTTAAAATCACGCCTGGATGAATGATAAAAAATGACCGAACGAAATTTTCGTTTGGGTGAATAAAAATATGACGAAGCTTACGAATGAATTCCTGTGACGTCGCCAGTAAAAATGTTTTTAATTCGATTGTTCAAGCTGCACATGCGTATGTGGCGAAATAGTCTTACCTGAATTAATAAGCTCATGAACTGCATAATTTTAGAGCAAGAGCTGAATATTTCAATTAATGATAAAACAAAGGCGGATTGAACTTTGAAGATTTTGCTTCAGCTGCAAAAAGTAGCTTTCAACTATTCGAAAATATTCGTATTTTATTCTCTGTTTTTACCGGTAATAATTTATTTAATCAATTAGTGCAAAAAATCTATAAATTGGCTGTGAAATATTATTTATTAAAAAATAATTAATTATTAATTATTTTCATATTTCATTCACCTTTTGAATTTTATAAAATATGCTTAACATAATGCTGTGCAAACTTCTTATTAGTGAGGGCGTTAAAAGAAAAGTACTTTATTTATTATTACGTCGTAATTTCAGTTTCTTCAAATAACTATAATTGATATAAGCTGCAATTAAATTAATTCAGAAAATTTTTTGGAACATTATAAATACATAATTGTATTTACAATAGCTAATAATGTTTGGAACGAATTTGATATAAATAATTATAAATCAATTAACAGAAATTTAATTATTGAACTGGTTGAGATATAATCTTTGTGACGCACACCTGCGTTTAATGTTAAAGTGGTCTTTTTCAACATTTTGTTTCGTTCACTTAACGAATTAAAAAAAAATGAACAGCATTTAAAAATATTTTTTTAAGTTTTTTTTTTGGGTATAATGAATTTTGAGGGCACGATAACTATCGTAATTTTTATTATATCGAGATGAAACTTATTGTGTCATTTAACGACATCTATCTTATTTTTTTAATGGCTTCTATTCCAACAATAAAAATATTTGTAACCCTGTTAAAAAATCTTTAATAAAAAATAAATTTAAATTAAAATTAAGAACAATTTTCTTATTTATGTGTGATATAACGAAAGTTGAGGACACGATAACTCACCGTAGTTTTATTCATATCCACATAAAACTAATTATGAAAATAGCTCGGCTAAATATCTCGGCTTAGTTTGATAGCTAACCTAATCCCGTATTTTGTTTCAAAATGACAGCTATTGAAAAAAATAAATACCGTTAAAAACATGTTTTTACTTTAATTTATAGAATATTTTTATAAAAGTGGTGTATGACGAAACTAGATGACTCGATAACTGTCGTAATTTTAATCATATCGATATGAAACACTTGTCTTAAAATTAGCTTTTGTCAACATCTTAGCTAAATTGGTTAGCTACCCTGTTTCAAAATCATATTTCGTTATAAATATTTTAGAGAAAAAAGATAATAAAAAATCGGATATACCGATATTTTAGCTCATTATCATTACAAACTATTAGTTAGTTAGCCTTGCTTATTAATGGCGGTTATTAAAAAATAATACTTATTATATTATATATTATTTATAAATATTCAGTAAGAACATTAAAAATGTTCTATAATAGATAGTAAAACAGCTTTTCTACTTATATAAAATGTACCTCATGTTTGCAACTTTATGTATTAATTAAAAATACTAGAAAATTAGTTGTATTATTTGTTCAGTTTGATGTTGAGACTTTGAAGGAAAAAATAAAACACACACTTTAAGCTCTTTAATTTATATTTAACTCATTGCGTACGCTGTGCACAAATTTGTGCGTTTCAGAAACCTTCCGTTGCGTCGGTGTGCACAAATTTGTGCGTTTCGTCATTTTAACTTCATACGAAAAAAACCCACGTAAACTGCGTATTTACTGTAACGTATTTATTTAGGGATTTACCTACAGATGTTACTAATATCATATTAACTAAAAATAGTTCAAAAAAGTAGAAATTCTAAATTCCAGAGGCTCAAAACTCGGGTAAAATAAATTCGTTTCAAGATGTATGTTTACATATATATATACAATTTTTTTCTGTGGAATTATCTCACATATTATTTATTAGAAATAGTGAAATCACTCAATACCAAATTGCGAATCACGTATCAATAATATATAAATATATTTAAATAATTTTTAACACTTAACGGTCGATTTACGCGGCGATATTCGCAAGACACCCAACCGTCCAATTTCGAACAAATGTAACTTTTCCGTTAGGCTAAGCGCACGCTGTTATAAAAATGTTAACGAAAAACCCCACCTTATCGGTTTGATTCAGGTAAAGATGGTAATTTTTTTAGAGATATGTTTCTTGAAATTCTTATCTACAAAATTACAAAAAACCCAAAATATTCAAAGGTAACCGCATAAAAAAAGAAATGTTGAGCTAGACCTAATATCTAAGTACATATCAACCCGAAGCATTATAACAAAATAATCAGTGATTCTCAACTTTTAATTGCGTTAATTTATTTTACAACTTTTTGCATTATTATATTTTGTTAGGTTTACAATATATTTTTGTAATGCTTATTTATTTCGTACTCCTTCATTTATTGATACTATTTTCTAAGAAATAAATTACAGTAAATCAAATTCATATTTTTATAATATAAAATAAAATGTTTTTTATTTATCATTATTTTCTGTTATATATATATGTATGTAGAGGTATCGTGGGCATTTAAATGCAGATTCATCAATCCTAAATGTGATATTTTATAATATTTAGACCTGAAATGATCCCGATCTGTTCAAATTAAATAAACTGTTCTCAACATGTTTTCAATTACCAACACATTGAATACCGGGCATTATTCCTAAAAATGGAGCGTGCGGCGGGGATTATTTGCAAAAATTAGGACTTTAATTTGTGTAACTATCCAAGCATATTGGTGGTTCGAGTCTTTATTGGATGCGAAGTATACAGTAAGTGCGTGTTTTTCATTATTTTAATACATTGCGTACCGTGTGGTAAAAATACAAAAAGTGGTAAATATATAATATTAAAGCAATAAAATGTTTAGAATCACTGATAATTTTTAATTATATTAAATATACTATATAAAAAAATAATACATAAATTATAACAGAAATATAAAATAATAATACATAAACAATAAAAGATTACATTTAGCCATAGGCAAACGTTACGTTTGTTCGAAATTGGACAGTTGGGTGTCGTGCAAATATCGCAGCGTAACTTGACCGTCAAGTGTTAAAAATTTTGAATTGCTTGTATAGGTCACAAAATTAGATATTTTCGGTTTTTATTATATACAACAGTATTTTATCATCATTTTATTATTATCTTTATTGTTTTTATTCAAAAAAATATATATTTGGTTATTCTAAACTAAAAATTATATTTTATTTTATTGGTACGCGATCCACAGTTTGACGTTTACTGATTTTATCATTGCGAATACAAAAAAACGATCATCATAAATCTGTTTTTAAAATTTGACGTTAAAACGTTGACTAATTAAAGAGTTACGATGTTTTAAATAAGTTTGTATCCTAATTTTCGCAAATAATCCCCGCCGCACGGCTCCATTTTTAGGAATAATGCCCAGTATTCAATGTGTTAATTCCAGAATCTTAGAATCTTACCTTGGAAACATGTGGTTAGTGTAATATGAAACACATCGAAATTTTGCGATGAAAAAAAGCTGAAATGTTTGAAAAATTAAATTTTATAAAAAATAAATTAATAGATATTTTTAATGTATAGGTATAGATAAACTAAAAACATTACAATCAATTTAATTGTATAGCGCACATATGAGTTCGAGATTGCTCTTTTATAGTTTCAATTTTTTTTATCGTTGAATTTTTTTTTATAAAACCCAGCAGGAGAGCAGAAACTTTTGAAATAAAAAAACAAGCTATTGCAGTGTTATTTCATAAACAACAAGAAAAACTTTTCTTCTTCATTTTTAGACCAAACAGCGTAAACAAGCGACGCTCTCAGGTTGTGTACGTAGAAAAAAGTCAATTTTCGCAATAAAGCCAGGGTCGTTAGAGTAAAACGCCACTAACTCGGTAATAAAATTACGGTCGAGATTCTTGGGGAATAAACGAGTATTTTATGTGGGGTTTCTATAGTTATGTAGGATGTTGATTAACTTTACTATTATTAGTATTAAAAAAAAAATTATTATGCCAACATTTTATTTTACACCGTTTTTTCATCAAAGATTTAAATGGTAAAAACTAGATTTTTTTAATGCGGTTATGTGGGAAAAAAGTATAGCAAATAATGTATTCCACAAATGTTTTTCACACTGAAAGAAACGTTGGCTTACGTGTATTATACGAAGGAGACAAAATCAATATTAAAAAACGAAATGTGTCGTTTTTTTCTATTATATCTCATATATTGAGTTACTTTATTACTGTGGCAAGAATCTTTAACTGGAAATACCACGTGTTTATCCCAATAAATTACGTTTTCCAGATAAATTCGACATAGATTGAATTGCCAAAATACCCACGGCTTACCCATTTATCTGCGGATGAACGTTAATCGGGTGCTATATTTTCTGGCACGCATCACCAGAGGTAACTTTGAAAGACTTATATTAAAGGTCGTCGTCATAGCATTACTATATACGCACATTAGTGACGTCATGTGTGTTTTTATATCATAATCGTACATCCCTTTACCAGTATCGTGGAAGCTCAAGGCTTAAGAGAGTGGGAGTGGGTTTTATTTTTTTCTAAAAATACATACACACATGGATAAATATAATATACACTACATATGTGTGTCTGTATGAAAGTTGAGAGCGAATTTAAAGACTGGTCACGTACAAAAGACATTGCATCGCAGAGGGGACAGGCAGACAGAGCAAAATTGTGTTTTGTGAAAAGTCAATTAAAGTGGCACTGGCGTCAGAGCAGGTGTGAGATGATTAAAATAGACGAATTATATTGGCCTTTGATATATCAGTGAATATAATATAAATATAGATGTTTTAATTTCACCCTATTTGAGTTATTGTCCTTCTACTTTAATGTAAAATGTCGTAGACGTTTGACATTTATATTTTATGTAATGAAAATAGCTAATTCTGTGTTTACGATCAAAGTGTTAAAAATACACTATTACAATTTAATATGTACCCTAAAATAAAATATGAATAGTGAATACTTTCAAGTGATGTTATTTAGAATAAAAATTAATCATTCTTTTATCAAAAAATATATATTTTTAGAGTTAAATGAAAATATCATTAAAATATTACGACGTTTATTTTCATTCAAAACTATTTTAAGCTTTTCATTATTTTTCACTAAAAATATTTTTTACGTACACGTGACAAACATATAAAAATATCATGTATTTGTATTAATATATTAATATTGTACATATAAAAATTAATTATTTTTATACAAAAAAAATATATTTTTAGAGTTAAATGAAAATACCATTAAAATATTACGACGTTTATTTTCATTCAAAACGTATTTTAATTAAAATTATTTTGAGATTTTCATTGTTTTTAGCAAAACTATTTTTAGTATCAAATAAAAATACCATTAAAACATTACGACGTTTATTTTCATTCAAAACGTATTTTAAATATAATTATTTTTAGATTTTCATTAGTTTTTATAAAAAATATTTTTATGTACACGTGACAAATATATAAAAATATCATGTATTTGTATTAATATATTAATATTATATATTTAAAATGTAATTATTTTTAAATAAAAAAAAATATATTTTTAGAGTTAAATAAAAATACCAATAAAATATTACGACGTTTATTTTCATTGAAAACGTATTTTAATTAATATTATTTTGAGATTTTCATTGTTTTCGAAAACTATTTTTAGTATTAAATAAAAATACCATTGAAGTATTACGACGTTATTTGCATTCAAAACGTATTTTAATTATAATTATTTTTAGCTTTTCATTAGTTTTCATAAAAAATATTTTTATGTACACGTGACAAATATATAAAAATATCATGTATTTGTATTAATATATAAATATTATATATTTAAAAATGAATTATTTCTTTAACTCTTTTTATATCAAAATAGATATATTTTTAGAGTTAAATGAAAATACCATTAAAATATTACGACATTTATTTTCATTGAAAACGTATTTTAATTAATATTATTTTGAGATTTTCATTGTTTTTAGAAAAACTATTTTTAGTATAAAATAAAAATTTATTTTCATTCAAAACGTATTTTAATTAAAATTATTTTTAGATTTTCATTAGTTTTTATAAAAAATATTTTTATGTACACGTGACAAATATATAAAAATATCATGTATTTGTAACAATGTATTATTATTATATATTTTTCAAATATTACAACAAAACATATAGGAAAATAGTTAGTAACTAATTTTAACTACAAATAGCAATTTTAAATATCTAATTATTATTAATTTGTAAAAATATTTAAATCACTTAGATTTTGCAATTTTTTAAGAATATTATATGAAATATGTTATATTGTAAGTGACGAAATATCTTAAATCAGTTTTTTGCTGTATTTAAATAAAATATCCATATCGTTATATTACTTAAAATTAAACAGTGTTTTTTTAATGTTTTCTTTAAAATAGATAGATATGAAGATATCAATTCTAAATTTTTAATTAGTTTATAAATAAAATTTTGATATTATTGAATCAAATTATATATTTTACATATATAAAGATATTGTAAAATGTAATAAATATTCTTTATCCTTAAAAATATTTTAACATATTAAATTTTGATATTAATATATCAAATTATATATTTTACATATTTTAAGATATTGTAGAATATAATGAATATTTTATCTCCTAAAAATATGTTAATATATTGAATGTGTTATATACCTTTAACATTAAACTTTAAAATACTAAGTTATTCAATACGTATTTATTGTATATATAGTACGTAACTTATTCAATCCTATTATATCCTACACATACATTCGCACTGAAATGAATTGATGAAATTAATGCTTCGTGAGCCTTTCGGCGCCATTTGAATAATCTGTGTTAGCAATAAGCCTTACAAATGGAAAAGTGTGACTATGGGGATAAATGGAATAAAATATGGTTATGGAACCTTTGGGAGCTCACGACGATTTTTTCCTTTTTCGTATATGTGTTTATGCAAAACTTTTGTGTTTGTCGTTATTTTTTGTTGGCAACGCTGCGAGCTTTTGAGAGCTTTGTGTTGTATTAAATCGATGCGATTTTGTTATTGATTTATATGGAAATTATATTAGAATCTAAATATTTGATAAGATCGATAATGACGTGTGATTACTCTGTAATATTTGATATATGGTTAAACTTGTCAAACTATCGACAAGTTGTTATATTTAGTCGACAATCGACCAGTCAATCAACGCTGGCACGGAAATATTATAAGATTAGTTTTGGCATACATGTAGAGAGACTTTTGTCAAGACTGTTGTCCTTCCAACTACCATTTTTTATGATCGATGCAATATTTCCTAAATTAAAAAAATCAGAATATGTTAAAAGAGGCTCTCGGAATATTTTGAATTAAAGCCTTTATCAGTTTATGCCAATTAAATTATAAAATTGACTTAGATATCAATATATTTTTATCAATTTTTACATAAAAACTGTGATATAATTTAATAAATATGTACAAAAAAATTTTAACTATTAAAATTAACAAAGCATTGACGGTAAGCTTTTATATCCTGCACATGTTATAAATACTGGCTATATTAAAATTTTCTACAAATATTGCAACGTGTTTAGTTTAAGTGCAATGTTTTTGAATTACTTTGAAATATTTAATGTTTGTATATATATATATATTTATATATTTTAATTTTACAATGATTTTTTCTGAATAGCTTTATAATTAAATTATGCTTTTATAATATACCATAAGCAAACAATATACATTAAAACTATATCAGAATAACTCGATTCGATTATCCAGTTTCAGCTTCTGGTTCATTATACCAATTCCCATTTAACTACTAACCTTATTTCATAGTGCATTTATTGCGCTACATGCAAATTTAACAAACAACGACGGTTCATTAGATCGTTTGCTTTTAAATACCAACACATTTATAGCGATATTTTGAAACAGTGACATTAAAACTGCACGTTTGAGGTTCGAGGTCGGTAAACCACCAATTATCATGTATCAATTATGAAGCGTGCTTAATTAATATTTCAGTTTGTATATCGCATTTACTGTGTGTACTAACTTTGAATTTGCATAATAGGAAATCTAATTTAACTAGCGCGCATGCGAGGTGAAAATTAATTTTAATATTATATCAGTCGTGGCACATTTTTTTGTGCAATCAATTTTCTGATGACTATTTAGGTATTCAGCTAGTGCTTTAGATCGCCGAAAAGATAATATTGTCACCCTGCAAGGGTTGCTTTTAAATTTTGCTAATTATGAAATATAACCCTTGTGAGCTTTTATTGTGTGCTTCTGCTTTGTTTTATAATTAAAATAGTTTTATCCGAAGTAAATTTATACTCATTATTTATTTATTATAATTAATTTTATTCATCTTTCTAATACAAATCTATTGTAATATACCATACAATATTTCATCTCTTGTCTTAACGTATCACAGTAGCACATTCATCGATCGTTAGCACGTCGCTGTTTAGCTCAACTTTTAATTTAAAAGGTGAAAATATGACAGTTATCATAGAAATGGCAGCCAGAATAACATTTGCAAGTATAAACAGGCATATACATGACTTTTCTGTTTTATAGTATAGATATAATTAAGATAGTCAAAACTTTGTAGAAATAATATTATGAAATAATAAAAAAAACGAATTTAATAGTGGCAGTTCAATTGAAATTATTGTAGTTAGTCTTAAGTAAAAACATGAGATTCTAACTTAGATAAAATGTACGACACTTATGTTTTTTTATATCATATGTTGCTGATTTAACCAATGTATGTCATAAAAATAACTTAAATTTTAAATACACTATCGATTTGCTGTGATATTATTGTTCATATTTAATTATTATTAGTTTATATTTTGGGATATATGCGAATATCAAAAAATCTATTATTTCATATAATATTCTTTCAAAATCAGAGCTTAGCATCGCCCGACTAGCTAAATGGTTCTGTGTTTCATTCAATTTATTACACCGTATTTATAAATATTTTACACTGGTTTGATCTATGTAATGATGAATGTGCATGATGTCAATATGCCACGAATTTAAGATACATTGAGCATCTTAAACTTAATTTATAGGTTGTGTGTTTTTATTGCTTTACAGCAAATCTCTTAGGTCAGCGATCAACGTGTACTTAAAAAAATTAAAATGTTTAAGACTGCTGCAGTGATCGTCTTAAAAACAAATTTTGACAAAAATGTGAAAAAATCATTTTTTAAATGGCAATTTTGCTTTTATTTTTAAAATAAAACATTTTTACTTTCTTTACTTTTTTTCGCAAATATTTATTAACGAAGATACGATTTTTTTAATTTTTTGAATAGCCACCATTTTGAAACAATAAAGTGAATATAACTGGCTAAAATATATATCATAGATGTTTACAAGGTCTATTTTTTGGCAAAAAAAATTATGATAATATATTAAAAGCAGCGGAAGTTATCGTGTCCCTAATTTTGAGTAAATTTCATCAATAAACTTATTATTTTCAGGCAAAATGTGTTTTTATAAGGAATTAAGTTAGGTTGAGTTAGGTTATGCTACGATTTATCGTAGCATAACCTCACTATCGTAGCATACCCTAACATAGCCTAACTCAAAAGATTTTTGTTTCAACGAAAATATAAATTTATATACACGTGTTTTCAATTTTATACCTTCAGGTACACATAGAGGCGATCACTAGGGCGGTGCAACGGGTGCAAGGTACCCAGGCTGCATATTATGAGGGGGTCCAATTTTTTGAAAAATTTTTTTTTTTTAATTTTTTATAAAAATTAATATTTTGAATTATTTTTTTTAGTGCCATTAAGATATTTTACAAAAACAATAAAATGTTTAATAGTATAAAAAAATGCAATTTAAAAAAAAACAATAAAAATAATTAATTTTAAAAAAAGGTTAAAAAATTTAAAAATAAAAAATTGGACCCCCTTATAATATGCAGCCTAAGTAGCTTGCACACGTTGCACCGCCCCGGTGACCTAACTTAATTCCTTATAAAAACACATTTTGCTTGAAAATAATAGGTTTATATATAGAGTTTACTCAAAATTAAGGACAACTTCCGCTGCTTTTATTGTATCAACATAATTTTTTCCCCAAAAAATAGACATTGTAAATATCTCAGATATATATTTTAGCCAGTTATATTCACCATTTTGTTTCAAAATGGTGGCTAATCAAAAAATTAACGAGAAAAATGTAAAGAGAGTAAAAATGTTTTATATTAAAAATAAAAGCAAAATAAAATTAAAAAAAAGTTTTTTTTACATTTTTGTCAATTATTTGTTTCAGACACGATCACTGCTGCAGTTTTAGACATTTTACATTTTTAACACCTAAAAATAAATTCTAAATTTATTTTTAAGTGTTAAATTACACGGTCTGAGGAGCAGGCAGTACAGATTTTAAGAAATCAATTGTTGAAAATGTGTTTTTAACAATTAATAAAGGATAGTCTAGGGTTAGGCAAACATAGTAATATCTTCTTCAATTTTTTTTTAATATTTATATCGGTGGTAAAAATTCTAATTTATTTCTTCAATGAACTTTACAATTTTTATTTTTTCTTCGAAATGTTCTTCGCAACTAAGACAAAATGTTAAAACATCATTAGCTAAAGTTGATATAAAAAGCCTTAATTTGTTTTTAACTCTTATAAAATGACCAAAATAATTGAAAATATTGTGTCGCTTGTCTTGCAATTTTTAATTCAGCCCGCTTAGATGGTTACTAATTTTTGTAATAAATGTTAGATGTGATTAAAAAATGAGATCTACTTTGGATCTCATGTGTTTTTTTAAAGGGTTATTTTATCTGCAATACTTTTCTGCATTACATGTATTTTTAAATTCATCAAAATTTCTCGAAAATAAAAATCATTGAAAAATCAGAATGTCTAGTTACGATGCATGCTTCTTTGTTAAGTCCTTGAAACCTAATAGCAAAGTTTTACACTCCTTAAAAAAATCAATGTTTTTAGTAGTTCCATTTAATGATATAAGACTGTGAAGTTCTTCATTAATAGTATCCTTTTGTAAAGTTGAACTAAAATTAAATATTGACTGAAATCGGTTTGATCAGGTCTTTTATCGAGGCAAAACGAAAATTATTCGCATTATGATATATCGTGACATAACTTTTTAGAAGTCTTGCAACCTTCTGATGAGATAATGCCACAGTTTCAAACTTTTCAGCTAATTCGAGGTCCTATAAGCAGCAAGGCTGTATCTTTCTGTAGTGGTAACTTTATTTCAAAATGTAGTTTACTGCATTAGTTTCTTTTTGTATTCTGCAATAATTGCACTTTTTGCATCTCAGTTATAAATATGAAATTTTTACCGTATAATACAATAAAGTGTTGTTTCACGTTTTATTCTATAGGCACTGCTATAATTTGCATGCAAACAAGGCACTGAATTATATTTTTATTGTTTCATCAAATAGAATGATTCCCATTGGTTTTGGTACACTCGTTTTTCTTTTTGAACTTTTCTTTTCTTGCCAAACATAATAGCAACAAAAGGCGCTTTGTGAGCGCTCCGATCCTGGAAAATGAAGCACGAAGTAAGACAACGACGTCCGTTTATCTTGGTGGTTATGTATCTTATGCAGACACGCATAGAAGATATATAAGGGTGGTCTAGCTATGTATGAGAAGTACGTTAAGCAACGGGACTCGAACACTAAGCCAGAACCTGTAATAAAACACATAAACCCCATTTGTTAGTGCATATTCTGAAAACGAAGATGATTATTTATACATTTTTTACTCCCACATTTAGAATTATTCTTGATTTCAATTTTTTTAAACTATCTATGATATTCACAAATATCTAATAAATCACCTTTCTTTGGACAAATGGTTTTTGTCGCCGTAATTTTCAATTTTTTCTCAAGAAAACTACGTGACATACCATTTTAAATAAATTGTTTACTTAATAAAAATTCTAACGTTGTAAAGTTTGAGGCTCAATTTTATTTAATCATTGGAGTATACAGATATAACAAAGTACGAACTTAGGTATCAACGAAAAATTTTCGGGATAACTAATAAAATCGTTATTACTTTTCAATTCTATTATCAAATGCATATTTATATACCGTTTTTCAAAATACATATATAAAAACATATAGCTTAAAGTATTGTGATACATTTCTTTTAATACTTATCCTAAAATTATTGATGATCCTAGGTCAGACTCGACCCACATTCGGGTTTGGTAAAGAAATATTTTTATATCATCGTATTTTGCCATAAATTTCATAGTAAATATCACTTCGCGCCAGATAAGAAAAGCCACGTGTCCGGCCTTTCACAAAAGGTCCGCTCGGCCGGACGGACGTGTGAATTTTCAAAGAAAATCCCCCTTTGGAAGCCTTATGAGCACAGAGGGAGGAAAAGCTGTTTCATAATTTTCCCAGAGGAGAATTTCATAAAGTGACGGCAGGCGCAAGTCCCGCTGGTGTTTTCCAGACGCGTAATGGCTGGGGGGACAAATGTAAAAGGGTTGAGGGATGAACGCAGCATTACCTGGATAAACAACGAATATACAGACAGTGCCACCGTTTTTATTCGCTAAATAAAATTTTATAGTCGACACCTCTATCTTTGTTGTATTTTTTTAGGAATATTTTAGTATGGAAATAATAAATAATGTGGGGATTAGGCTTAGTGAACTTTTATTATGCGGCGACAAATATTGAAGCTTTAATTATTTTTTTTATTAATATAAATCTCAATACATTTTAATAAATATTTTATAATTGGAAATTCAGATACTTTCAATACAAAGTAATGAGAATATCAAGTGTTCATTATTTAAAGAAACAACATTGATTATATTAGTTACATCTTTGCAATTCCCGATTAATAATAATTAAGATTTTTCACTATAAGTATGATTATTCGATTCTAGTGTAAGACTTGGTTTTGCTCATAATACACATAAAATAAATACAAAAATAATACTAAAGGAATACCGCCAATTAAATAAATATTTACATATTCAGGGTCGACTTTAAAATATTCTATTGGTAGGCAATAAAATTATAACATGTGTACTTTTACATTTAGAACAATAAAATAAATTATAATAAAAAAAATATGTTAAAATTTTTGTAGATATATATTTATTTTATTTTCAAAATTATGCTACGATATACTTTTTTTAAAATAAAATATATATTAATTTAATAAATATTTTTGGGACAGGCTTTAAACATCAACACAGTTACTAGTTTAATAAAAGCATTAATTTTAATACAAAGAACACAAAATTAACTTTGGCCTGAACGAATGGCTATATGATGTTTGTATGTTTGTTTCTAAATAACTATTTATAACTAATCGCATTTCCTAGATTCTGTCATAAAACTTTTGTTAAAAAATGTTAATCGAAAATATTTGCCAATTTTTGTTACACCTGCTTTAATGCAGCTGTGAATTTAAAATCGCTATTTGTACTAAAAAATTCGGTGATAGTAAACCATTTGTATACATTTATTTTACAAAAATGAATAAATGAGGGTTCTCTAGAAACCTTTAATAAAAAATATGAGACCATCAAAAATAAGATCGGAAGTATCGGATCCTTTGAATTATTTATTGTAATATAATTATATGTTTAATGGAATATCACTTAGGTTTTCCTAGATTATCCAAATCTCACGAATAAATATCGTGATGAAAATTTAAAATTAAACTATGTCATGCATATATGTTTTATAAATTTAAAAATACATATATACATAATATATACATAGATTTTCAGAGGTTCGCGAGTTAGTATTATTGGAAACCTCAGGATTCATCGCGTTTTTTACTTACTTTATTTCTATATTTCGGCTGTGATGCTCTAGCCATAGTCACGATTTATCTGTTACTCCTAAAAATTACAGAGAATTCGTGACCATGATTTGAGCATCACAGCGATGAATACCGAGTTTTAAATAATACATATATATTTATATCTTTCAGAATGGAGTAAAATACGTCTTAAACAAATTAATTATTAGATTAAAGACATTGAAATATGAGTTCCTTAGTTTATTTATATATTAGGGGAGTTTTTATAAGTCATAATGGAATAATTTAGTACGAGAACTGTGTATTTAAGTCGTTTAATATTTAAAACTGATTAATAACTTTTATTTTTTTATATCGCAATTTGTTACTTGTTATTGTAGGTCCAAGTTTATTTTGTTTACATTTGTTTAACGTATTTTGAAATATTGTTAACATAGTATATTATCAAAGCTTTAATATAACCTAAACATCGCTATCAAAACAAAATATTCTTAGAAAGCACTAAAAACAATAAATCGAAGAATATCTAAGTAGATTGCGATTTCAACGAAAAAATAATAGACACTTATCAAATATAAAAATATTATTTTTATATTAGCATCAATATACGGTTAAAATATATTAATATATTTTAACATCACGCTGTATAATCGCATATATTAGGTATGCAATTCATAATATGTAATCCTTCATCAAACATTCGCGGTTTAACTCCCCCTAATTAATACTGCTTGGAATTTATGGTGCAGTTTTAGCATTTGACCTAAATATTGTGTGCTTTAGAACGAGAACGTAAATAAATGTAATCTTAATGTTACAATTCACGCGTTATACTAAACAGTAGTATAAAAAATTACTTATTTATATAACATAACATAAAGCGATATTCCATAAAAGTATTATATGTAGACGTTATTGGAAGTATTGTTTTTGAAGCTACATTTACAATCGTTGCACGATCGCTATATTTCCGAACATGATATTGCTATGAAGGTTTTCGTCACAATACAACCTTTCCAGGATTAAACCACCGCTTTTGTTCCACCCACCCTTAGCATCACATCCTCGCCAACGATTAATATTGGTGAATTTCACATTAGGGAGGAATAAAGCGGAAGGATCAGGGCGAAAAATGGCAAAACGTTCATTGCGCTCACATGAGCTTTCATTGTGTCGGTTCGTAAAATTTGCATAAAAAATGTATTTACGTTATGTTTCAAGTACCGGAAGGAATTGCGTTTCAGATATTCTGTACAGATAATGAGATATAATGTAAACTATACCTGGATGGTATTCTACGAAAGGCTGTTTCATCTCCACATTATTATGTATGCTAGGGATGTTCCGATGCATTACGTTTTATCTAATATCCATTATTATCTGACAAATATAGAAAGCGTTGAAAGGTAATATTTAACAATAAACCCGACGGTGTTATCGTTTTAGACCACTATCGAAAACCCAATGATTCACAATTAGCGAGCGACTGTGTTGACCCCTTCCCGTCCCACTCAACCAGGTAACGGCATCCAAACCTGCGAAATGTATTTGGGTCATTAGCGTCCATTAGGTCACCGTTTCGACTGTCCCGCGGGTGCTTTCCAACCCTAATGTACGATCCAGAAACTCAACATTTTATACCCATATACCAAAACTTATGACCCGTATAGAAAGCATATACAAATTTCTGAAGCGTAGGGAAAATCTTGTGAGTTATGTTCATTTGAATTGGGTTGCTAAAAATATAATTTTGCTTTTTGACTGTTAACTCTCGAAGCAGCTAAGTGGTTAAAAACTTTTTCTTATCGAATTGCGCAAATAAGTGATAATCTGTTGGATAAATGTCTAGTGAGTATGGTCAATAAATGATTATTTCATAGCCCAACTCATTTAACTTTTAGAGGGTCAGTAGTCTTGTAGTCGCAAGAGAATTAGACCTTTTTAATTTATTAGTGCAGAGACCAGACATCGTATTTCTTGATGCATTTTATCGATTGCTTAACAATAACTCTGAACTGTAATAGCTATACCAAGATAAAAATTGTAGTGAATTATACTAAGCGCAAACAATTACCTATGCTTTGTTACGCGAAATGCTTTAGGGGCTTCATTTTTGGCAAAAATCTTACGCAGGTAGCTTTTTTTTGTCGCAAATTTCATACTTTTTATTGCACATTACAATACAATCAAAAACTAAATTGTTTATGTGGCGTAAAAAAGCACAGAATATATTTCAATAAGAGTGGTTTTTGGTATTAATTCATTCCGCGCGACTCCTATTTGTCAAGCATTTTTAAGTCCAAAACTAATTAAATATTAACACCTAACTTTTTTGGTAGTCATGTCCTTGGTTCGATTTTTTTGAATGTATGCTCTTTAACATTACAAAAAAATTATTGTTAAGTTTCAGTTTCTGTGAATCAACCATTTGCTTTGAACTCACATAAAAATATTTTATTTCTGGATTGGAGTGACTTTTACAGCCTCCACTTTCGCGACACGTTCAATATTTACAAATGATAGTTAAAATAATATTATGTAGAAAAAGAGTGCTTGTCTATCTCCAATGTTTTTGATGGTGATGAATGGCAATTACACACAAATTGGGCCGCTTCAGTACTATTTATTTAATATTAACAATTTACTTACATGTTTAATGGATGATATAAATGAGTAATCGACGGACGAGGTACCACCGGTCGTTAAACTTCCGTTGCGGTCCGTCAAAGAGAGTGCTGCCATTCGTCGCCCTCGCGCTAGTTTTGGTCATAGTAAATAAATAAATATCCCCCGCAAAACCACTGACGTTTTTCAGATGTAAAAAAATAAAAAACATGCTTTATTGCTTTTCATATTTATAAGATATTCTATATGAGCTGAAGCAGCTTAATAAAAAACATCGTTACTTAATATGTACTATCTAGCTCGATTTAAATTTATTTCATCCCATAATTGAGAAAATTTAAGTGAACTTAATCTATGTTGATCGACCGAAATTATATTTATATAATAATTATTAATGATAATCTCCCAGATACAATAGAAATTTAGAACATAAAAGTTTATATTGGATTCGAACCCAAGTCCTTCGGATATTAATCATTGCATACATCGCTAGTCTAAATAAATTAAATATAAGCTAAAAATGAATTAATGGATTAATTGCACTATACTTTAATAAATCAGTGTTTAAAAAATGTTAAAAATAATAATAATTTATGTAAAAATTTAAGGAAATTAATATTATTTTAACATTTTGTATTTTAAAATTTGTATTAATTTATTTTTAAGCTATTTTTTTAAATTTAGTAAAAAATTATAAGAACACCTACAACATGATTTTTGCCACAAAAAAAATTATATTAAAAATAACATGTTTGTCTTAAATCTGTATTTTATTTTGATAAAATTTACTGATATTGTTGATTTTATTTAGAACAGTTTTTTAAAATCTTTTGCTAACACTCACACATTTTTTGAATTTCCTATATTTTTAAGTATAAAATAATATAATGTATAAAATAATTTATTTTTACTTTATATAATTTTTGTTATAAATATTGAAATTAATCTTAATATCGATGACATATTTTTTATTGTTAAAAATTGCTAATTATTACAATTATCAATTAACATATTTTATGTTACGGTATTCATACGTAAAAATAGAAAAATCTGAATAAAATATTTTTTTGATTATTGATCGGATAATAATATTATATAACAATCATTAATTTTGATCTCCCTGATACAATACAAATTGCAAAACATTTTTTAATTTGAGATTAAAAGTTAATTATTTCTGTTATTTGTCACCGATTAAATATCTTGTCTATCGTGCTGGTTATAAAAAATCGCAATCTGTCATAATAATTATTATTAAACAGTTTTTAGAATTTTTTCTTTAATGTATAGATATAAAAAAATTAATTAAAACAATCAAAAATTTTTTTTTAAAGTTTTAAAAAAGAAAATCTTAATATATATTTAAATTATGCATTTAAATAGATCTTTATATATATTGCATATTTATTCTAAATATTTTTAATGATATCATATACATAGATAACAATAAGATTTTACTCAATTCTAGTTAGTTTGAATATTAAAGATTTTATTTGAAAATATTTTTAAAGCTAGCTGCTTTTGCTTTCACATCCCTTAAACGTGAATAACGGAGGTTCGTGTAAAAAAATTACACCTTTCCGACCAAAAATCAATCTGGCGTTATATCTCATCGGGTAATCTTGCGTAATCTCCAATGCGAGCCTAATCCGCAGAGGGCCTTCCACCTGTTACATAATTAATAAGCCCGATTCCGGGATTTATTCCGGTAGAAAAATGTTTATTGATTTTTTATAAACGCATGAGAAAAACATCTACGCGTATGTGTGTAACGAATTGTATAGAGCAGAAAAAAATGTGAATTTTACAAAGATTTTCCACTTGATTTGCATGAATCCTTTTGAATAAAGCATGAGACGTTTCGAGACGTAATCTCATACGTCACTAAATTGTTTTCCCTCTCCTTTAGAGTATACTTATACATATATATGATATTACATTTATAAAATGTATAACGTTATATTGTTTTGGTGATTTGATTATATTCTGAGAAAGTACATTTACTTTACATCTATTTTAAAAAATATTTTTTTTTGAGAATATGTCATCAGCATATGTTTTAAATTTGGTTCAACGTTTATTTCAAAACATTTGGAACTCTTTTTATGAATTTGAATTTTAATATGCTTCTATTTATGACGATATAACTATAAATCTATATATTTCAGGATCTAGTCTGTATCAAAATTCATGCTTAAAATAATTGCCATGCTATTGTTTTAGGTTCATAATGTTTATTATTGAATTTTAATATTTTTCAATATTATGGTTACTATGTGATTTTAATTTATCAAAAATATGTAAATTGTAATATCGCCTTGTATCATCTGGCATGGACATTTCGTTGTGTGATGTATTTATTTTTATACTCTAACAACATACACTTGAGAGTACGTAACCGACTTCCTGTCAACTCATCTTATGTCATCACGATACAAGACAAGCTAATCGTGATGATATGCTTATATTACACACATGTCAAACTGTGCCATTCATCTTATATAAACGACAGTATGTCTTCGTGAAAGATGGATACAAGAAAAGATAAATTATCTGAATAAATACTTTATTTTCCAAACATACATAACATTAAATCGTTAAAGCGTATTGAAAAATATGCTTTTTATTTAGATGACCCTTCTTCGCGTACTTTGGTTTCCTTGAAATCTTGTGAAGCAAAAACTCTCGGTATCTTCTTTGTAGGTCCATCTCCCTCATCGCTTCTATGTCTTTTTCAGTTAAAAATCCGAAAAAGTGCAAAAGTGGATTGTCAGGCATCACGAAATCGAAGCTCCCCCGTCGCTGATCGTTAATTCTGCCAATTTGCAAATTGTAATCTGGTCGTTTCTCCGTGTTAATGTCTGGATTTGAGTACCAATTATCAGTGTAATATTTAGCGCTAGCTGCCGTACAAAATCCAATTCCAAAGCCAATTACGAGCAATAAATAAACCTTAAAAATAACAGACGCAGTTAAAATCGAACCAACGGTTAAATTAGAAATTTTAATTGTTACCTTTTGTCCGAGCATGTTGGTAGCCGATACCGAAACTTTTGAATAACGATCGATGTTCGCACGTCCTCGAATGCAAATGAACTGTGAAGTCGTCACAAACGTACCGGCTTATATACCCGAAACTGTTTTCATATTTTAGGATAGGCAGGTAAGCGGCGAACCCTTTTTCAATGGATTCGCCGAAAATCGATTGACCCAACTTTCGGCCTGATTAGCTTGCCTGACTCGCTGATGCATTAGAATTAGAAAGTTGTTGATAAAGTTCTGAGTATGGTCAGTGATTTCACAATCATAAGTTCTGAATAAATAAATAAAAAAAACATTAGCTTATCTTGGGAATAATCACAAACATTTCGCAATAATGTTGGGTTGAAACTTATCATGTAATATATTTTTTATGATAAAAAAATATAATTGAGGCGATGGATTTTTTTTTCATAAATGTAAAGAATGACTCAATTCTTAAAAATAAAATAATCGACATATAATAATACAATATTCATGCAATTATACTTAGCCATATTTCGATGGAAGGGCGTGAATTATTTTTATTGAGTTACAGTACATTATTCTTCCCCTTATTTAATTAAATATTTAGGTTATCGACCCTTTTTTATTACTACCTCTATAACTATAATTTTACCATATATTTTTACATTTTTATATATTGTATTATTTATTATATCGATAATACATATTCCTAACAATATTGGTCTGGTACATTTTTACTATTTTTTAACAAAGCATCTTAAAACTATTTTACTTATTAAAATACTTACTTATTTTATTACCATGTTATATTTATCAACAGTTTTTAATTTTTAAATATAGTAAAATTGTAGTATTTTAATTTTAATAAAAATAATAATTTATGTATGTTTGTATGTACAACGCTGATATTTAATCTTTATCATTTATTAGATAATATTTAAGTGCTATGTTGAAACACACAGTCATGTTTATCTTTGGTTATGATAGAATATACATATTGTATATTTTAAAATTTATTTCTTTGCTCTAGGTAATAATTATAATTTTTATTTCAATTTAATTTCTAAAATTACACATTTTTATTTTGACTACTTTTAAAAAAGCTATGAATTTTTCAATTTTTTACCAAGTCGCCATTTTGAATTAAAATGCCTAACTAACGAACAATACTCATTCTGTAAATATATGTTTTAAAATGGCGGCTATTCAAAACATTAAAAAAATTGTATCGTTGTTAAAAAAAAAACCTAGAGAAAAATTAAATTAAAAAATTTTCTTTTAATTTTTTTTTTGTAATTGCTAAATATAATGGAATTATGGGAACATATTAAACATATTTAATACTGATATAAGTTTACTTATATCAACATTAAATGCTTAAAGCTATGCATTTTTAAATGTTTTGCTTAGCTGGCATTTTAAAACAAGATGGCGGATCAGCCTAGCTAACTAACTTAAACGATCTTGTAAATATCTCGGCTAAGCTCGTAAGCCAAGTTGATTCGGCATTATGCTTTAAAATATCGGCTATTTAAAACAATAAAAAATATCGCAACATTGTTGAAAAAAATCCTAAAAAAACAAAGAATAAATTATTGTTAAAATTACTGGATATAACGGAATTTGGGAAAAATATAATTACCATAGTATCACTTAAAATATTGAAAAATGCATAAATTATTTTAATATATTATATATGTTTAAGTTTTTTAGTAAACCTAATCCGTTATCTTGTTTTAAAATAAAAGTGATAAAAAAAATCTTTGCTAAAAAAAATCCAAGAGAAAAAAGTTTGAAATCTGTTTAAAATTAATTAGCAAAAAAATTAACAAATGTTTAAAATATTAATTAAAATTTTTATATAAATCAGATAATTTAAATAATTAATCAGTTAAAAGTATTGCATATAAAAGACATAAAAAAACACATTTACCCAATTATTGCCGCTTTTTCTGAACTGACCAGGACAAGTTCAACTATTGATATACGTCGCATAAAAAGTCGCATTTATTTGTAAGTCAACTTGTAAAATATGGCGTAGGATTATCTATATCACGTAGTCGTAAAATGTAAAAAAAAGTAGAAAAGGACTGCTTCCTCGGACTTCTCAGTCTTGGTTGTTACTCGGCGTAGCTCCGCTTTGTGAAAGTCTAGCTAAATCAGTACATAGGATAGGTCTTAAGTTTTAGAAGCTTCGCTTATATACTTTTTTGTTTACAAGGGAGGTGCTTGGCCATTTTTTATTCTCGATCCTTGATATAACAATTTGGGACGAAAACAGAATATGTTGTTGTCTGACTTTTTTCTGGAACGATTATTTAGCAATGCTGTTACAAGGCACCAAGCACCTAAAATCTGCATCAACACTTTGTCAGCACTTGTATTGATCCCTTTAAATATGTATACAAGGGCTTGTATTGCATAACGTCGACGTGACAAATAATCTTGTTCTGCAGGTCGTAAATATCCAGCACGTTTTGAAATAGTATTTTTTACATATTTAAGTTTAACGCTTAAAATGCGGTTTTAACAGAAACATATTTTCGTAATAAAAAATAAATAAAACTTTGCAATCAAAACTACTTACTAAGAAAATAAAAAAAATATCTGCAAATGATGCATAGCTCAGGAAAAATTATAGTTACAATTCAACCATTAGATTATATTTTGAATAGTACATATCTTTTTATATATTAAAATAAATACAACCCATGTTACCAGTACTATTACCTAAAAAAAACAGTGTTTGAATCTTTTATAGAGTTAATGTTTTATTTTATCGTGTCCAAGAGATCAGAATTAGTGTTTATCATATAATTTTAATTCTCATTGCTCATTACAGATGTTTCTAATTACATGAGATTCGTTATTTAAATATAAATAAATCATATATGTGCAATGTTTTAATGAGATATAATGTGTGTAATGATTACGTAACGTAGTTGGGCCAAGTTTGACGTGAAATGAGAAGCGGCTGCATCCTTATTTTTTTAATGCTTTTTATTTAATTTGTTTAAGTAATGATGCAGTCATGTTTTTAGATGTGTAACAAATAAACGTTTTGCATGGTCTAATTAAGACTTTTTTTGTACTTTCTCAATCTCTAAATAAAAGTTAGGAACCATTGTTAAATTTGCATTGAGTCGAAATGAAATTGGTACGGGACGTATTTAGTTATGGCTCTTTGGACGTCGAACAAATAAGCTTTCTCGGCGTCCGAATCTACGCAAATTTAGACTTGAAATTTGTCTTTTTGTCGTAATTTACAACGACTCCCTAGAGATTGATTTAAACTTTGACATTGCGAAAAGTTTATTTGCTTGCCGTGTTTCACTCTCGATTCGCGGATAATAATTCATGAAGGACAGTCGCGCAAAATCATGTCATCATGACATTAGATATATGTATAATATAATATATAATATTATGAAGTTGTATTTATAATGTTTCATATATATATTTCTGTGTTATAAAGACGTATTTGCTGTATATTATGTATCAAATTTGGTATATAATATTATCAAACAAATTCGTGGATGATTGATGAGAATGGAAAGCTCAAACGGATGAGTCATCGCATTTTTCGCATTATAATGTATGCTTGTTTTCGTATAGCATAATTTAATACGCGACTGACAAGAATTCTAAAGGATGTGTTTTGTAATGCTGTTAGATTTTTTGAATAAAGCTAAAGTATAAATATCGTTTCACAGTAACCGAAAGCTTATATGGTTTCAAAAGCAAAATATTCAATTAAAGCAAACAATACAAAGTGTTTTTGCACAATATGGAATGTTTCCTAATAGATTATTTATTGTCTTAAAATGGAACAAAAGTATACTGACAAGCTGTTTTTTAGGAGAAACATAATTGCATGTTACTAATAAACTCGTCTTTAAATTAATTAAATATCAATAAAAAAGTATTCTAATAACAATATTTGCTTGGAATAGCAAAAATTAATTAAAGATAAAGTTTTTTTATAATATACATGAATAGCATAATAACCGTTAAAATATCAAACGAAACCTCTCCTTATAATTGCCAATTATAACTTTACCGATAATCGAATATAATAAGCAATATTGATGTAATATAAAATTTAATATGGTGATTTGATACGTTGACATAATAACAGTCAGTTAAGATTTTAATTTAAGATCTTCCTTTAAATATATAATAATATTAAAAAATGTCTCTCATATTCATAATTCAATATCTTGCGTATGCTATTTTTTATTTCCCGACCATAATTTTCCACTTTTCTTCTCCTACGCATTACTTATTCACGACGCCACCACAAAAAATATGCTCGCATTATTTTGCTGTTTGACAGAAGACTTCAAGAGCTGTAACCGCGTAATAAGTTTAGGCGCGTATCTTTTCACCTCACAGGAACTACTAGTATGTTCAGAGAAGAAGTGGGAGGCGCGCGTGAGGTCCGAAATCGACGCAATAGTTGATCCGGAGTCGCGTTGAGGTCCACATTGATCCCAAGGGACCATCGCAAGTAATGCGAATTAACAGACACGTCGCATATCCATTCAATTGGACACGTTAAAAAAATAGTGTAATATAATAGTGAATTAGTGCTTCAAAAAGAGGTTAACTTTGGCGTTACGCGCTCACAATCAAAAGTTAATGAACGTATATAAACCGGCGATGATAATGAAAATGACTTTGAAGATAATAGGATTATAAAAATAAGTATTAAACATAGTGCGTCGGAGAAGTTGTGGTGGTTTTGGTGGTATGTATTAGTCTTTGATATTCGAGATAAATATGTGTCGTTCATATATGATTATTTTCAATATTAATAACTGAAAAACTATTTACTCAAATTTATCGATAGCATCGCGAAACAATTTTAATATGATTTATTTATTACATTTATTATGCTACGATACAATCAGATCATTAATCTGTATGCAAATCCAAATTTAACGGTTGATGGAACTAATTTATTATAATTGCTATATGCAAAATAAATCAGCTTACTATTCATAATCTATGATATTTTATACAAAATTCAGACTAGTAGATAATCCATTTTCAACTGAAATTTTTTTGAAAGACCAAAGTTAATTAAGTTTTTCTTGAAATATTTTAGAGGCTTTAAAGATTAACTGCTCAAAGTCAGAAGATACGATTTTTAGTTATTTATAAATGTAGTAATATTAACCCTTTGAGAAGTGAGTTAATTTAAACATATTTGTTAATTTGTTAATATACATCTGGAAGTGAATTAATTTTACGTTTTATTTATTTTTGTTGTTATTGATTTAATATTATTTAAATTGCATTTATAGAATATTAAGGAAAACATATCCGTATTTATTATTATTGTATAACTGTGTTTTAATAATTTATTTTAACATTTTGCTAATATTCAATTTCGTTAATTTATATCTCATATTTTTCGGCTTTTGTAAATTTTTTTATATCAATTCAGAGGATTTTAATATTTTTGTATCAAATTATAACATATTATTACTATATATCAACACAGTGAAATATCAACCGCCGTACATGTACGGCGATACCGCTCAAAATTGTATATCTTTATTATTGCTATTTATAATTTTATAAAAAATATTAAATTAATATATTAAATTTACTTTCAAAATTGTACAAAAAACATTAAATGGAACAATTTTGTTAGAAAGCAGTTAGCCTAATTTAACTTGAAATTTAAGTCTTCTATTAATTTTGGAATATTTTTGCCTAAATTGAACTTGAACTGAAAATTCAAATTCTTAACTAAATTATGTTTTTCGTTGTTATATAATATGTTTCATAACATTTATTACTTATTATTGATAGAAAATGGCAATAAACACAGAAAATCGATAGATGAAATAATAGAACTGACAAAATACTGAGATATGAAATAAAAGTTTAGATCTAACTCTATTTTATCCTTTTATTATTAAAACAAGTATATTTTATTGTAAATTAACAATTTATATCCAAAGATATATTCATTAACAAATATAACAATAAAAAGGAATATTTATTAATTTATATTTATTTTTGTAAAACATAAAGATTGATTGAATGTAGCCTAACTTTAAACTAACAATTTTAGTATATATTTTTATTGCGTTATATTATCAACTTTATTTGCAACAAAACTATACAAATTTTAATTTAGTTTTGTTTAGTCAGTCAACTAAATTTAAAAAATATATTGTAAAGTTTAGTTAACTGACTAAAACCTAACTATTTAAAATTAAATGAAAATCTAAGTCTGTTTTTTAATTATTTTTAAATCATAAATACAGGGCATTATAAGTATAAAGTATTGAAGCGTTTAAAAAATTATTGAAACTTAATGAAAAAAAAACTTTTCCTCTCATAAACAATATTTTAAATTTATCTAAATATTTACAATATTAAACTAAACATTATTATATAAATAAGCATAGTCCCATAACAATTACTAAAAATCCAGATTTCTTAAAGCAAATAAATTAAATTTGAATCTAAATTTCCGTCTTGTCAAATTCGTAAGAATTAGGTACATTTCTGTTTTTTTCTTATTTCAAGTTTATTATATATTATTTCATTTTAATTTTTAAATACTTTTTTAACGATATTTTAAAATAAGACAGCGGTTTAGTTAGATTAACGAGCTTGTCGATATATTTACAAAAGCTATTATAAAAACAAGTTAAATGATGTAAATGTTGTTGTAAAAATACAGCAAAACTATGGCAGTTAAACATACTTTTAAATTTTTCATTTAAGTTTGATTTTCCCCCTAAAACATTTTTATGTTTTAAACAGTCGTCATTAAAAAAATAGCAAAACCAGATTTAGTAACCAAATTATATAAAATATTTTTATTATAAGTTTCATGATTATATCATCAAACTCCAGAAAAAAAGTCTCTAATTTTAAGCATGTTTTACCTTCTTAATTTTGTAGCACAGTTATTTTTTTTTAGATTTTTCGCATAGCTGCTATTTTTAAATAATATGGCAGATTAGATTAGCTAACGAATTTATCAGAGATTTTAATGGGATTCATTTTAATAAAGTGTTTTATTCCAACATAAAATTAAAACGTTTGTTTTTATCAAACATAGTTTTTGGTTTTATATTAAATTACATATTTTATAAATATATGTATGAGGAAAAAAAATACTAAATTTTTTAAAATATTTACAGTAAAAATTATCATGAAATAAAAACTGAACTTTTGCGAATATCTTTTTCCTTCAAAAAACCATCAAAAGTAATGCATAAAATATAATTGAAAATAAAGAATTAGTATCATTTTTCACTATATTTTTATTTTTTATTTTAAAGTAAATATCTTTAATAAAAGACTAAATTTTGAACTCAACGTTAAATGTATCAATACTTGAAGTACATAATTAAAATTTGTGTACAATATTTATTATTTAATATTGGTATAGTTTTGCTTTACTATTAGTAAATATTGATGTTGTAAAGTTGAATTATGAACACTAATTTCTTACCATTATATACAGCAAAGCTTAAGTTCCTAAATAAATTATTGCGCTAAAAATAAACTTGGTTATATATAAAAATATGTTCTGATTTCTCATAATAGATAGTTTATTTTTGTTATGTGGGAACGAGTAGATTGTATTATGAATTATTTAATACAACTATTGCTATCAGTGTTGAAAAAATATTGGAAATTTTTGAATTATATGTCTTTTTGGTAAAAAAAAACAAAATTAATTACCTAAGCATATTTAACTCACTACTGTATTATTAATGATTATTTTCCATATTAAAAATCAAGCGCAAACTAATTTATAAATAAATCAAATATATACTGCGTATTGTATTATATTATAAAAATAGAATTCAAAGACAAAATACGAGATCTCATATTGAAAATCTAAATGCTACCAAACTCAATAATAAAAAAATTGTGGCAAAAAAGTACAAAACAGTTGTTAATTTATATTAATTTTATCTTTCAAAAATTCAATTATTAAAGCATAAATTGGAGAAAATTATTGCTGCGCGGCCTAATATGTATTTTCACACAATGGTATTAGTTGCAAGTGAGATTCGCCACGTACGGCATACTTGGTGTCGCAGTGGTAACCTCGATGTTGGACGATCGGCGTCTTTCCTTCTTCAATTGGTGTGGCAACACAATTGAAAGGAAGTGATCTGCTTCAATCGGTTTATGAGTGTGACATTCGGCCGAGGCTGGGCCCCAGCAGGATTACATTTGATTAGCCGTTTATTCAACTCTGCACTTGGGCATGTTAGGCATTTGAGAGATGACGTAGAAATACATTTTCAGTAAATTGATTTTTTTTAAGCCGTATCGGGGTTCGAACCCACACCCTTACACGACCCGATCGCTTCGCGAGCTTAAGGGCAAAGGTGGTTCGATCTAGCACAGATGGAAAAGCTCAGGTGTGTTTTGGGTTCTATTATATATTAGAATTTTTTTCAATTTGTTATACTGAACAGGGTCAAATTCGGTTAACCGTTTAAAATTTATCTAATGAAAATGTTAATATTTTATTTGTTTGTAATATAATGTGTTATTTGTATTAAAATAATACTAAATTGCGTTAAGTTAAGTGATCTAAATTAATATTATTATCAGAGAGTTTTCCATTTTTAAATATAATAGAAAATTAATTAGGAGTTTATATATTGAAAGTTGTCAAAATATCAAATATCAAAGAGTTCAATAAACATAAAATGATAAGTATATGAAGCTATATATTTTATTGTATATATTTATATAAAAAAAAAATGTAAAATATTATTTACAATAGCTTACGCAAAATTGTTGTAAAATAATAATAAAATATTGTAATTAATTAGAAAACACCCAAATGGCCTATTATTAAAATGAAAACACAAGGGTTAAATATAAGTATTATCGATTTTAACTTGTAGAGTAAACTTTTCATAAAACCAATATTATATATATATATATATATATATATATATATATATATATATATATATATATATATATATATATATATATATATATATATATATATATATATATATATATATATATATATATATATATATATATATATATATATATATATATATATATATATATATATATATATATATATATATATATATATATATATATATATATATATATATATATATATATATATATATATATATATATATATATATATATATATATATATATATATATATATATATATATATATATATATATATATATATATATGTTTTCAAGAAAACTAATACTAAATTAGAAGTGTGTATACTTTATAATATTTTTAATATCAGTATTTTGACTTTTCATTAATTATATTATTTTTCATATGAAATGTGTATAAGTTATTATTAGATATAAAATATGATTACTTCTTATATAAGGGTGAAGAAAAAAGTCAATATAAAATACTGAGAGGCTCTCATATTTTGGTTCAGCATTTTAGTATTTTTTGTGGCTTCTCTTTTCTGATGATACTATGCAAGTTTATGATTACTACAAAAGTTATTATTAGACTAGAGAAAACGCGAATCTCCTAAAGATATACCTTTAGCAGCTAATAAAATGCCGTATAGCTTTTTAGTATTGTGCATTAATCCTTAATTAATTTTTATTTAAAGCGACATTCAATTTATTGTCTACAAAGCCTATCAGAAAGTTGTAAAAGCACAAAGTCTCAAATATATCGTGAAACTATTTATTACTTTTTGTATGTTTTGCATGTTTAAAATGATAATCAATAAAAACATGTAATTGAAAATAAATAAAAATGACTGTACAATGTGAACAGTTTTATAATTAATAAGATTATTTTAGTATTTATAAATACATCTAAAGAATTTAGGAATTGAAAAGGACTTTAGTAGGCATGCCCATCTAGCGGCGCAGTCCCTGTTGCTACAGTTTTGACCGATTAAATGCGGTTTTTAGGGTTTAACTGGCAAGGGCAGAGCCCCGGTGGAAAAGCCGATTTTTACATCCTCCTTCACGCGTGTTTTAGTTGCGACTTTTGCAGGCACATACTGTCCGTTTATGCTTGTTTCTCATAGTGAAGTGTTTAAAAAAATATTAGAAGTTTATATGACTGATCAAAATAACGAGTGTTGCCGAAGCCTGATCACTTGAACCGGCCAAGGGCAGAGCCCCGGCGCAAAACCCGACTTTTACATCCTACCTCAAGAGTGTTTTAATTGTGACTTTTGCAAGCATATACTGCCCGTTTTGGCTTGTTTCTCATAGTGGAGAGTTCAGAAAAAATATTAGCAGTTTATATGATTAATCAAAATAACAATTGCTGCATAAGTCTAATCAATTTTTTCAGCTATTAAGATTCCATTAAAAATGTTTGTGTGACACATGTTGGCCGCCACAAAAAAAAACGAAATTCTTAATTAAATCAGCAGGATACTAGAAAGATGTGATTTATATAATATATTTTCTAATATATACAATCAATTGTTGTTTTTTTAACTATATTTTTTCTGTGAAGATTTGTTTTTAGTGTCACATATCTAATATTTATATATTTTACAGTAAATTTATTCTAAAAATAGCAAAATACTAAGCATGAGGAATAGATGTAGGGTAAGACAGTGGTGCTATATTTATGTAATTGATATACAATATATGTATGCGATATTTTTGATATTGCCATTATTTATATCGTCCTTTTTTGTATGCATTAAAACAGAAATAAATAATGGCTAGACATTTTACAGTGAAAGTTACGTAACTAGAGAATCTATTATTTACGTTTAGTCGTTTATATTGCAAATTAAATATTATATTGCAGTTATTTTAAAGTAGATTTATTAGAAAATTGGGTTATGAATAAAATTTAATTTAATGATTAATTATTATGCAAAAGAAAAATTGATCATATAAATATTTACTATTCATTGAGTAACCAAACAGAGCAATTAAATTTCTTATGCTAAAGATAATTAGATTTTTTTATATACATGTACATTAAATATTACGAATACTAATAAAAATTAAATATCATGCGCTAAAAAATGTTGATATTGCATTATGAATATCTAGAGTCGTGTCATCATGTATACATAGGAACAGAAATTTACAGTAATTATAAATTATAGTACCTCTGAATTGCTTGCAAATAATTTTTATAAAACAGATGCATTCATACATTTATTTAATGTACAATAGTAATCAAAACGGCAGGAGAAATAATTATTAAAATACAAATATTTAAAAAAAACATATACATTGTACACAATAATTTAAAAAAACATATATATTGTACATAATTGTTAAAAAAAAATATACATATATGTACACTGTACACAATTATTTAAAAAAACATATACATTGTATAGAACATACATTGTTTAGTTAAGTATTGTTGAATACGATAATAATGTCTTACACTAACGTCTGTTATATTTAATAAACACATAAAATTAGTGTTTATAGTTTAATGCCCACATATCAGGAATGTAAAAATAATTAAATATTATTTCTAATTAACTGCCTATAAAAATATTTTTCAATTTATTCAATGAAATAATTACACTGTTTATTAATTAATAATATACTAATTTATTTTTTAGTGGGTGCGATATTATTAAAATAATTTGGTGTGTGTGGTATGTAATATTTTTTTGGTGGTTCTAAACCTTCGCCTTTTACTGATACCATCGTTGATTTAAATAATGTATTAAATATATCACAATATACTAATTCATTCACGTATGTTCGTGTATAAAGTATGCAAATAACCGAATAAACGAAACTCAAGGTTGTAGTACAATTTGTTCATTATTAATCAACAGTCAGTTGTGATATGAATCACAACTGACAAATTTCAATGGATGTGACCAAGGGGAAAAGTTAATGACGCTATAATGACAAATTGCCTGTAAATACTAACCGTGCCGAGTCATAGGATCGATAGCGTATACTTTACTTTTACAATTTGTAAAATAAATAAGAAAGACGAAACGGCTGGTATGTATTTTTTGTCTATCAAATATATCTTTGTGGCTAAGATGTAACGAGCAAAAAGCATATTTTTTGGGTTTCACCGATGAAAAAGTCAACCTTGAGAGAAAAAAACACATCACATGTATACAATTGGGACTTGGAAATAGCAAAAACAACTCTCACAATATTTGATGAACAACCTTATATAAAAAGAGTACATAAATATTTATTATAAATTGAAGTATCCGTAAAGTGCATATTAAAATATTGTATTAGTTATTAATTTTACTCATTTCTAATAAATCACATCTTAATGAGATTAAAGTATTTTCACTCTGTTATTAATATAAAATTTGATTTAAGGATCTCTGACATTGAAAATCTATGTGAAACACCAAATTATTTCATACACTAGATTTTTGTTATTACTAGATATATTTAACTATTAAATCTGATATTTATAAATTAAATTGCTTTCCAAGTATTATTTTAATATTAACCTTCAAGGTAAAATAACACGTGAAATGAAATACTATTACCGAATATTTATTTTATATTAAAATCCAAGCATTGCTATTTTGATTTTATATTAATAAATATTTCACCCTAAAATGTTTTTCTTTGAAAGCTTTTTTTATATTTAGTTACTACATTGTATTAATAAATATAGCAAATTCGATAACGTTAAAATACATAAAGTATTTATTTATGCGATCTGATTACAATATATAAAAAAAGTAACGTATGTACATTTACAAGTTATGTAGATTTCCAGACTACGGGTCGTCTTCCTCTTATACGCATATAGTTGTAGTAAAGTGATACAAATGTATATTTATGCGAGTATAGTCGTTCGCTCGAGGCCATGACAATTTAGAAATGGATTTTCCTTTACGTTAGAAAATTCGAAAATGTATATTATTAAATTTGACGAGGCGAAGCGTTTTGCTCGGTTAAAAGGGCAAAATGCATGTCTGCAAATATGGAATGCAGTTTTAACGTTACATATGTATGTTATTCACGTGTAAACTTGTATAAGTTTTGAAGTGTTGATTTAGCTCGTTATTCCTAAATTATATTTAGCTTATATAGAGTTATCAAATACAATATATATTATAATTTCGCAAAAAATATTTATTGAAAATTCTAAACCAACATCTTGATAGTAAACGTTAACATTCATAAAAAAATATTTTAGAATTAATAATTTGCTACATAATGATTTTTCTACTGATTTAAAAAAAAAATCAAAAGTCTATAACTATGCCAATATATGCAACTAATATTAGTTCTTCATAAAATACTTATCCTCACAAAATGAATAATAATTATATAAATATTATTTTAATAATAATTGCAATTATTTGCAATGTAATACAATTATTTATATTTTTTTATATTTTAATAATGCAAAAGTGTTTAAATTAAATTTTTTATAATATTTTAAAATACTAGGCTTCAAATAATTATATTTTATGGTTTTGTAGTCGAAGGGCGTGTAACTTTACAGTTACAGCCGGTAAAAGTTAATTTAAAAACATATTTAAATTCAATTTAAGTCGCTGGCATGTCAAGTTGTATTAATGTCGGCTGTGATTTTTTGGGACGCTGATGTGTCACATGGCAATGTAGTGTCTCTGCTGTTGTAACCAGGTTTGCCGAAAGGCAGGGGGGGATGGGACAAATTTCCGGGGCCCGTTCTGGAAAAAAATCATAGCATGAAAACCGACTTAAATATTTTTTAAATATGTCATTTCAGTAAAATAATATCGAAATACATTTTCACTAGTAAATATATATTTTTAGCAGTGAATGTATAAATTATATGGAAGGTGCTAGTATTATACAATTATATGATTTCAATTTTTCTATATGTAGTAGTATATGTATTTACATACTTGTTTATTTATGCACATGTGATGTATAAATCTTACAGTGAATGTGTATTTTTAGGTGAAGTTATATTTTCACTAGTAAAGTCCAAATATATTTCCACCAGTAGATATACATATATTTCAACTAGCAATGAAGCTCAATTGCGAAACAGTTGCGAAACGTTCATTTGCTGTTCAAACCCAAACATAATTATAGTTTTAGAACTTTCATTACGTCAGGTCTAAAATAAAAACTAAGGCAACTTATTTCTCAGTGGAAAATAAGCGGAAGAATAAGTACCGACAGACATCGTATCTCACATATTGCTCCATAATTTATCTGCATTTCGATGTTACTCTATGCTAGCTATCTTTACCGATATTACTATGGACTTCTAATATAAGAGGGCTGATCAAAGTATTTTCAAACTAAATTTTGGTCAATAGGAGAGCGCAAAAACCATTTTCACTTCTTAGAAGGCAAAAATTCACGTCAAAAGCATTAAAATTGCGACAGCGACGGCACGATTTTATTGCTTTTGACGTGAATTTTTGCCTTCTGAGAAGTGATAATTGTTTTATGCACTCTCCTTTTGGGCATAATTCGCTTTAGACGTACTTTATTCGATTCTCACTTGTAATATTATTATAAAATGTCATAATATAAACGTTTGATAATCGAAAATTTTTACCGCGATGGCACGATTTTATTGCTTTTGACTTGTACTGGTAACACTGAGCAGCAAAGACTATTTTCAGATAAATATTATGCCAATATATTTTTAATCATTTTTATGCCTAATTAAAATATTTCGCATAAACTATGATTATTTATAACTTGTATCTAATATTATTTATTTAAGAAACTACATTACGACAGTAAAATATACATAAAATGCTATTTTTGTCATTAGGCCCGGAATTTCCCAGAGCCCGGATTTGCTCTTGGCGTCTCTGGTTGTAGCTCAGTCACTTCTTTCCTGCCTATTACAAAGAGGCATATCTTTTATTGTGCTGATTCGAGACAGCTCTGGCGAATCACAGATAAGGTTATTTGCGGGCCAATTGCATCGTTTTTGAACAAAGTCATACAATTTATTTACGCCTTAAAACAGAAACGGCCTAGATTGCCATACCGGCGATTGGTTAGCATAAGCTAGAATTACAATAGTATTATGATATGGGTAAAACGTATTGTCTATCGCGCATTCATTCCAAACAAAGAGTATTTTTTTATGTGTTAGGTTTCGGGACGAATGTGCTAATAGGTGGTTCGTGTACTATTAACGTAGTTTCTTAGTCACGAGGTTTCTCTTCTATTATGTGTGGCCATTCGATCCTTTTGTTTTTTTTTTCGTTTGCTTAAATATTCTTTAAATTATACGAAATTTTTGCAGGTGCTTAAAACCCCATAGTATAACTAAAACTATTTTTTTAATATAAAATAAAATTTGATTAAAATTTAATTTGCAATGATATATTATTGTTTCGTTACAGCAAAAATTTTGCTAAAAAATTGTAAAAACATAGCTACCGATACTTTTAATACATATGTAATTTAACATTAACTTTTAATGCATATTAATATAGCAAAATTAATTAAATCATATTATCAAAATAGTTTGAAAACAATATTTAAAAAAATAATAGTTATATTTTACAAGCAGAATAAAGCTTATGGGTTTAAAAATATCTAATATTAATATATCTAAATTATTTTATTAATTTTGATGATATATAAATGGCATCAATGTGCTTAATTAAATTTAAAACTTTAGTACCTTTACTTTGTTATTATCGCCCATTTAATGAACATCTCTGCCTAAAGTATTCATATTGTATACAATAAATAAATTAATAAAATCCACAAAAGCTTTCGACAGGTAACGTTACTAATGAACGCATTCATACATAATACTATTAATTTCACACACATAGAGTATCCGAGCTTTTCCTATCACAATAGACCGTTCTGGAATATTTAACCCTGTAAGATCTATGAGAGCGCCGCAAATAATTAATTGCCCCGGGGTTGTCACCAGTAAGCCGTGTGTAATTCTATAGCACAGTAGACATTGGCGTAATTTATTCAGTCTTTTAACACACATAGGTCGCTAGCTTTGAAGGGTTACAGAAGTAGAAAAAGATTGATAAGCTCCAATACGCGATAAGTCGAACAGAAAACGTAGTAATTTATTTCCTGGTACGAATGTTACCGTTGGCGAAAATTTAACCAGGGCCCGAGGCCGGCAAACATGGAGGAGAATACAACGACCCTTATAACCTAATAAATGAAATGAAAAAATAAGATTATAACTCGTTCGAATGACAATATTGTCTATACTCTCTAAGTCGTAAAAGCTGCATAAAAAATGTTTTAGTGTGTAAAAAAACTAACAGCTTTGTCACTCGCGTTTTTAAAAAAATATCATAACACGTATTATTTATGATAACGATGTTATTACAAAAAAGATATATTTTCATGACACGACAAAGCTTTTTCTTTTGTTGTATTATATGTGCGTACGTAAGAATGTTATATAAAACAAGCTTCAATGTTGTAAATAGCATTCACAGAATTATATAACATATATAATTTTTATGCTTAGCATATACTTTTATTAAAGTTAAAATAACAATTTTTAGTTGTGTCAAAGTGAAAAAAAAAGGTATTTTTTAAACTTTTTTTTTAACAAAAAGGACTTGCCCCACTTTCAAAGTCATCGGCTCATGTGTTGTGTTTTATAAATATGTCAGTATAAAATATTCTTATGAATTTTTAATTTATAGTTGTGTCTTTTACATAATTTTTCTTTCTTTACGGACCCTCCTTGTGTATGCTAATTTAAAAGTATAATTTGCACGAATCACTTTTGAATGCAAATTTAGTGTGATTTATTTGCTACAAAATAGATGCTTTTAAATTATAATTTTAGTGCTTTAGTCACGTTTTCATATCGAATCTACAATTTATTATGTAGACATGTCATTAAAAATATAAAATAATACACTTTATATACAAAAATCGCAGTTAAACAAAATAAAAATAAACATTCTCTCACCGAGCGATTATTGATTATGATAACAGGTTATTTACGGAACTTTCCGTGATTGCTATTTCTGCGGCCATATTTCTTTACCCACATAATGACAAAACTTTAATACTGTTCGCCTACTTTCAGAAACTTTTCAACACAAATAAATATACCACATGTATAAAACAATAAAGTCGTTAAACAAATTGAAATGTTTTATGAAAAGTTTTTATTTTTTAAAATATTCATAGCATTTTTTTACTTATCGCGTGTTGAACTTAATATACAGTACATAAAAATACATGCATTCAATAAAGATCAGAGAGCTAAGGCTCAATTGTGAAGGAATGCTTTTAAAATGAATTCTACCCCAAAGGGACATTGTATTGGATTTCTTCGCCCTTTGTAAATACACAATGCTGAACGGCAGTATATAAGACGTGTATCAAATTGATATTGACTTCTATATTCCATTTTAATCGAAAAATACCCTATGGCTTTTGCCACTGATTGCTTTGACATTAAATTCTACACACATACACAAGCCGAAAAACTTTCATGAATATTAAAATTGGTTGTCGGAAAACAGGTAGAAATATTTTAACGATGCCTTTGGGTATTGTGGCGGAAGAGTCAAAAATTGATAATGAAACAGTCAAAGGATTTATGCGATTTTTAATTGAGCACACGTGGGCACTGGAAACGAGCTTTCGATTATATCGGACGTTAAAGCTCGTTCCAAAATTGTTTCGCGTGGGAGTAATAAACGCAATTGGTGCAAAAAATATTTATATTTTAGTGAGTATTTTTGTCAATTATTAGCCATTTCAAGTTGCAAAATAAATTAATTTTATTGACATTATCTATTCTGTAAAGTTAATAACATCATTGAGCTTACAATTATATTGTTGCTTGAAGTTATATAATTTGTATGCTAGATCCTTTTAAGTCTTAGATGGTTCATATTATTTCATAAAAATAATTGTAAATATAATACATTTTTGTAATGCAAAGAATAAATTTATATTACTAATAATAAATAATAATATTGTAAAATTTTCAAAATGTAGAAATACCGATAAAGTCTTTTTTATTTTAACGTTTTAACTTGAAGTTTTCTGTTGATATTTAGCAATACTATTATTGTTAAAACAATGGGAAAATATAATTCAGACCTAGTGTATTAAAATAGCCTTTTATGCTAGAAATAAACACACCACCAATATTTGTTGACATCCCACATCAAACTGTGTTTTTATTAAAGCTTATGCGCACGTTGTAAAAATAACTTAATACACAACTAACTATTATAATATCAATATTTGTATAATATGTAATAAACATTCTAAAATATTACCTTATATTATATAAAAATAAAAGTAACCTGATAATATTGATCTTGATATATTTATGTTAATTTGTATTTTTGTGGGTAAAATCAGATAAAGAACCGCCTTCATTCCGCTGATTTGTCAATGGAATGCTTTAAGAGTCGGTTATTATATTATTTAAGTTAAAATCAGAGATCTGCCTGATAAGATTAAAAAAAATGTAGCATATTATTACAAATATTATTGTAATAAAAATAGCGATATTTTCTGTCTGAGTACATTTGATAAAAACGTTTTCTATAATGGGTTTCGTTAAAAAATCCGTATTTTATATTTACCTACGTTTAAATTCTCTTTTATACAGACATAAACCCTTTGCAAAATGTTTTCGATTCTCTTCGTCGACTCATAATTTTATTTTAGACTTTTTCATTACGTTTTGTAAAACCCAATTCCCATTCGCTCGAGCTTTACTTTTAAGTCGAGCTATATATTTTTTAATATGTAAAACGACGTTGTTAATAATATTTTTCTCTTAGAATATTAGTTAAACGTTGGTTTATATACATAATACATACTCTAAATTATACACTAGATTAGATCACTAACGGTTCAGGATTAAAGGAATCGCAAAAAATCTCGTGCTCCACTTTTAGAAAGCTCTTTTTTCGAGCACTCTATTCGAGCTTTAATGATCATCTCGGGGCGTCTGTTTAAGCTCACGACCTAAAAGTATAATTCGAAGAAGTTTCATTGCATCTAAACGTCTCTACGACAAAAATATTCGCAAAGTTTTTAACGCTCATAAATAAATCAGGAAAATGTCACACAAGTCGAATTTAAAAACTTTTTATTGTGCTACGCTTAAATTAATTTGTAACTTATTATACATCGATCGATACCTGATTATAACATTGTTTGAAATGTTGCTTTAGTGCAAACAAACTTAACACAAAAGCTTTAGCTAAATTTACAATAGCTCTTGAACTGTTTCGATAGTTTGCCGGTAATTTATTAGTTAACTATTTACCTAAGTAAGTTTATATGGCATATTTCCATAAGCAATCTAAATACTTAATCGATATTTTTCTTAAAAAAAATATTTATACACACATGTATTATATTATTTTCGCTAGACTAATCCGACAATTTTAAACCACTAAATAAAATAAACTGCGATCCGAAAAATTGGTTTTAAAAGTCTCTCAAAGCTACGTATATTTCCTGAAATGTTTCCCTGTGGATTACTTTACAGAATCGTGCTGTATTTTTACGCTTATCTTAATTAAATACATGTATAAAATTTAAATAATTTGAGATTAATGATTTTATGATTACACTGTGTTTTTTTAATACGGTTTCATTACTCAACAGAGCGATAATATTTTTAAATTGCTACTATAAAAGTTTTGCATTTATATGATATCTTAAAAAATTGCTAATGCCAGAAAAAGCTCATGATATATTTTTTTTATGAATTACCGTATTATATATTATATAATTTTTAATTATTTCATCTTCAATATAAATAACGTTTTTTTTTAATACTGTAAATATGTTAAAATATTGAACGCTTTGTACTATAAAATGCTTCTTATATCATAATATCATAAATTAGGTTTTTTAGTATTATATGATATCATTATTTATTTGATCTTAAAGCCATATATATTAAAATAATAATTAAAAAGGTCATAATCATCGATCGTTAGTACAAGTTTTTCTTTCTTCACCTTAAATTACACCCGTGTAAAACGAGAAGTAAAATTAAGGTTTTCCATGGACGCCAAAGTGTTTTTTGCCCTCTATAGCGCTTGGTTTGAGAGGCTGGGAAGTGTCTCTCTCTCATTAGGGTTAATGGCAGATGCGGTTACTTTTTCACCTGAAAATGCAGCACTAACCAAAAGAGAACGCAATTACAATTTCGTACCGAAACTTTATTTTCTAAAAATATATACGTGTAATAATTATATTACTAGGTTTGATATACGACGTACGTTTATCCTTGAGAGAATTCTTAAGGCAAGTAAAATATCGTTAACAATTAATTAGAGTGTTACTCGAGTTGAAATAACATAAACTTTCATGACAAACTACGCTAGACTGACATATGGTATTTATTGCCAAGACGATGGAATATCATAGAATTGTCTATAAAGCGCTTTTTGTTTTATATTTTTTCAACTAAAAACTTTGATGATATTTATTTACGCTTAGATGCTTAGATAAAGAACATATTTTTAACACAAACTTTATAATATAGTCTGATTATCTTAGTTTAAAAAATGACTTTTTTTTTATTTTCAATTAGACTTATTAGTTTGTGTATTTATTTCTATGATAAACATTTTTATGCTGTTTATTAGTTATGTATATATAAGTATATAACAAAATAAAATAAACCTAATTATCTAAAATCATTACACAATATATATACATATAACATAAAATGGCCATTATACAGATTTATCTTGCTACAAAATTAATAAAATTATTTTTCTGTTTTTTACAGATAAGGTATTTTTTTGTATTATTCTTCTGTGAAACTATAGTTTTAAATTAGAGAATGAAGTACATTTGATTTATTTAATTATTATAAGAGTCGTAAAAGAGTGATTTTATTATTTTCTAAAATTAATATTGAAATTTTAAATTCTTGTCTGGACCCCAGAGATAATGAAAATGGATTTATAATGATCTACATATCCAATAAACATTTTAAACAACTGTTAAAAGCCATAGATTTAAAGACTGTACTTTTGGATTTCTAATTTATTTTTATTGAAAATAAAATGTTTCTTAATTAACAATTTTAAGTTGAACATTTTTCGAATATCTTAAACGCTGTTTTAAATATGAATCAGTTAGCTTTGCACAATTGTAATAGAAATATAGTTTTCTAAAGTAACTTTCCATTCATAATAAATAATAGTTTGATAACATCGCAAGTTTTGCTACATAAAATTTATGAATTATGCAAAATATTGAATCGACGAGATACCGAAACAAATTAATGTTTTAAATAATGATTTTTACTTTTAATATTTTTGTTGAACTTTAGCAGATTTTAATTAAATATTGTTTCCAAATAAATTGAGAATATGCCACATTATGTATATTTATTTAATTATATCGACCATATTATAATGTTAGTATTCAAAGCTTACTAATTTTAGAAATTTATCAGAAAAAACAGATTTTGAACCTGATTTTTAATTACTTAAAAACCAAGCAAAAATATGGGGTAAATAATAGTTAAAACTAAAATAGTCAAATATATGTTTTTTAATTTTGTTATAGTTGTTTGAAAGATCTAAATTATTATTGTATATTATAAAACTGAAAATACATATGTGTCTGTCCATCACAAAAACTCCTTCCAAACAGTGAATAGTAGCGACGTGGCATTTGCACGTTTCATTCTATCTGTTATTTCTAAGTTAACTGTGCTATTTTATTACATGGCAATAAAACCACTGAAAAAACTGAACAGCAACGTACTGACAACCGATTACGTGCTACTGCAATACGTTCAATGAAATATGTTTGTAATTACGGGATAATTAATATTAGTTTTAATAATTAAATAGATTAGTAAAATTTCGACCGATCACTATTGATTAGTTTTTTCTATACTTTTTTTAAAATTATTGATAAATAATTTAAATAAAATTTAGCTACATAAGTCCTGCATATGGACCCTGAAAATTTATGGATTTTAAGTTGTAAAAATGTCGGATTGAACAGTATTTAGTATTATTTTTTAAATATTTGTGTATAAAAACATCACAAGTAGTTATGTATGTTTTTCGAAAGATCGCTGCTTTTTTTGTTTTGAAAAATCAAATTGTCATTTGATATCTGATAAACAAAATAATTAAAAAAATAAAAAAAAATTATGCTATAAGTATAAATTTATATTCTGCAGCTGTGGACTTTCTGTGCTTTTTTATTAGTTTCAAATCAGTAAGAATAATGTTTATCTAAATTATATTTTTGGGATAAAAATGATAAATAGTTAATGCTTAAGTAAATGCTCTTTATAGTTTTAATTTTTTTATAACATACAAATATGTGTGTGTTAAGCTGTTTTCATATAATTAATATTTTATATTGATATATTTTTATTCTCACTAATTAATAAAATACAGTTACTGATTTCAGTCTAGTGCCCCATTACTTACTTAGTAGTTGTAGATTGGGTTTATTCCGTTTTATTGCATTAGATAAAAACATTATGCAACGAAAGACTGACTGGACATAAAATAAAGTATGATATTACTTTTCTGCTTAAAAAATTTAGAATTATAGTCAAAACTAAAAAAGTGTAAAAAACATTTATCATAATTTATAAATCAGGATTGTTTTAAAATATTTTGTCAGTAAAAATATTATAAAAATAAACATATAAATACTTACTTATGCAAAAAAAGGCAAACATATTTAAAAATTCACACGATATTTACAATATACTATATTATTATCACAATATTTAAATAATCTATTACACATTTTTTCTATATTGTAATTATTTTCACCCTGTATAATTATAATTAAAAGCTTGATTTGCACAATGAATTATCTGAACCTGAAAAAAACAACGTATTTATTACGTCTCTTAACAATGCACTATTGTTATGGAATTGAATTAAAGAGATCGCGTGCCATGATGTATTTTTAATGATACACCGCAGATATTGTTCCGTAAATTATTAAAAATAGTTTTATCATATTTTCCCTCGACCCTAAAACCATCTAGGGATTACTCGTGGTACGAACATACATGTATGTATATGTTTTTCCTGGAAAAAAACGACATACGCACCCACGAAAATTGGTTCAAAAACGCGCCTAGGGAGTAACAGTGTCACAAAACTCTCTACATTGTATACATTTTTTCCTTTTGATAATCTTCATAAACTGGATGGTCCAAGTTCCTTTTACACGTACGAGACAGTAAAGTGTTCTAAACACTATTTTTCAACGGGTTTATGTATACATACAGGATGATTTATAAATCATTTATCATATTATTTGGAAGTATACAAAAATAATTTGCATCGGTTGTATAATATTATTTAAAATTTCAATATAATAAAGCGTCACTGGTAAATTTTTGAATATGATTCTCTCAGTTAAAAATATTTATGAAACTACCTGTATAAATATAAAACAGGAGTACAAAGTAATACGTGACGTGTCCTCTTACGTAATATTACGTGCAGTCATTTAAATTTACGTGAAACGGGTTCGAAGCAGGTGTGCATAATGCACAAATAATTTGCTCTGACCACGTGAATCCACGTAGGTCACGTAGGAGCTAATCAAATAAACCCACAATCTAACCGGCACGTGAAGAAATCGTTGAAAACCTTGTTAGTGAGGAGTGGAGGGGAATAATGAATCTGATTCCAGAATGTGAGCCATAACTGGATAAAATCGATACTAGAAACTTTTTCAAGGATTTGCTTTTGTTATTAGGAGCGATAGGTATTGGATATAAATTATTTTAACGTCAGTCTATCTCTAAGAGTCAAACTTTGTTCTAGACTCTAGAGAATGTTTTTAAAACTTTAAGGTTTAAAGTTTGCCATGTTTAAAATGTGATCATGAGTTCTTAGAGCCAGTGTCTTTTTATCCTAAGGTAATACTTGCTCAATATATATAAGTTGGCTTAGTTTAAACCTCACGTATGCGATTTTCTCATTATATTTATATACGACTTCGCACAATCTAAGTTTAACTAACTTGATGTATGTATATTAGTTACGAAAGGATAGTACTACAGTGTAAAATCAGGAATTTAATTGACACTCAGAATGTCTTATACACTTGAATAAATTTAAGAATTGCTTTGCAAAGCTTTGAGAGTTTAAGAAGTACAACTCTTAATTGTATGCTTTTATGACTTGCATCATAAAATTACACATTGAATTAATAAAAAGTGAATTTAGTACAAATTATATTATTCTATAGGTATATAATTTTTTTTTTAAATATTTTGGATTTTAAATCACTTCAAGGTCCACCCTTTTGATTTTTTAAGTGTGATTTTTAGCCAATATATACTAGAAAAGCTAGTAAAAGTTTATGTTATAAATTTATATAATTATCACACACATATATAAAGAAATGTAGATGCTGCTATCAAGCGGTCAAGTTAAAATGGCAGGTCTTGATAGTACCCACTGGCGTGTCGAGTTGTATTATTGCCGGCTGTGATTTCAGTGTGGCAGCTGGGATCTGCAATTACTCGTGTTATGACTGTAGGGCCTCTTCTTTCTGTAACCAAGTGTTGGGCGGCAGCCAGACAGAATCATTTCTACTATATATTTTAACAATATGATTTAATACAATCATTTTAAAATTCTATATCTTATAGTACAAATTAAGCAAACACATTAGATAAAACTTCTAAATAGTAGGAAAACTAATAAGTTAGCCTACCTTTTATTATCGTGCGATATAACTAAAATACTGTATTGATTGGGCTACGAAGGACCAGCGAAACAGTTTTATGTATGTTTAATTCTTTGGCCGCTATACAAATTAGTCTAAAAAAATCTAAGCTAACATTGATCGTAGTTAACGTCATGATATAATTTGTTACTGAGTTGTGTCATTGTGTGTGTAATTTTTTGTGGTACAAGCATCTTGGACCTAATAAAAGTTTTACTTGACATGTTTTAAATTAATCAGAACAACATTGTTTAAAAATATTACTATATAATATTAATTTAAAATAAAAAAATAAAATACAAAAATACATTAGAATTAAAAATAATATTTATATACTTTAAATTAGATATAATATAATACGTAAAAATACAATAGTTTAACATGAGTTATGGTATTTTTTACATATACATAGACGCCATGAAAAATCTTATATATATAATTGTTTAAATAATAATTGCAAATTATATATTTCAAAGTTTATATTGAAGATGAACAAATTTTTCACCATAACATTAACTGTTTCGGTTACAAAAACTTTTTTAAATAATTGTGTCATATATTTACGATTTTCTTAATAGGTTAATTTTTTATATGTATGTTTTACATAACACAACAACAATATTTTTGCCACATATATAATAATTAATTATTAAAATGTTACTAAGAAATATTTTTAGGTATATTGACTAAAAAACAGTAAAATAAATAATATTATAATATTTACTAGTTAATATCTAGAAGTCTTGCTTTATGTCTTTGTAAAAATATTCATTAAATGCGTATTATGTACATAGAAATGTAAATTTAAGGATCTTAATAAATCTTAATATTAAAAATTAATTTTAAATTCGAATTTACGACGTTTCGCTATGTTTTATATGATGATTTATAGCCCCAGGCGAAATTTTAAAGGCAAGCGAATTAACTTAATTGCGGTAGGACGACCGCCCTTATTAAAAATAATATAGCCTTGTATTATGAAAAGGATCCCGAGTACCACCAAAATTTAATTTCATCCATCGGACTCACCTGGATTTTCGAAGCACCCTTTTAACGAGATGCGAAATTTCATGCATTTTTATGAGAATGGTTTACTAAAGGGTTTCGCTCAGCCGCTAACGCTATTACGAAACAAATACTTGATAAATTATTTAAAATAAGAGCGAGCTTTCAAGTTGACGTTGCTTTTCCGAGGAAATGTATTTGTATGAAATGTATCGCTTAAGACGTCGGTTGGCTTTATGATAATTAGAGGCTTCCCTAGCAGTTCCATTACAAATCCTAGAGATAGTGAGATTAAGCCCTTTGTTCGTGCTTTTGAAAACCTGATAAGTGCGAAGGACTAGATAGTATTACCACTCGGATTCGCCAAGGGAACTGACCCATTTCCGACCGAAGCATTTATCTAAGCTCAGCACCTGTAGAATTCGGAAACATTGCTATATTTCACGGTGCAGGTGAAGTAAAAACGGTGAATTTATCTTCGTGTGGCTTGGTTCAGTATAAGATATCGAATTTAAAATTCTACTCTGTTTCCTTGCAGAAAATAAACCATGCATTTTATGCGATTTTGAAACATACAGTCTAAATTTAAAAGTTTACAGTATTTTTTATCTGGAAACTTGGAATCGTAACTTAAGAAAAATTTTAAAATTGTACATTGTTCTGAGAGGAATAAAAACCGAATTAAATAACAAATTAGAAATACTGTAGCTTGAATCAGGATACAAAATATAAATATAAATATTATTGTAATAATAATATGATATAATAGCGTTTGTATGTTTTTCAAATACGCTAAGAAAACTTTTTTTCGGATGATAAGGACAGAATAATAATATTCCAAAACTTCTTGTGAATCTCATTAATAAAAATTATAATATCAGTATATATTTTAATTTAATTTGTATTAACGTGAAGCACTTTTTATCAGTTAAAATAAATTATTTGCTTATTGAAAATAAAAATTCGCTACATTGTGCTCATACGTAAATCTTATAAAACATATATTAATTTATGTATTGATATAAATTCCAACTCAAAAGTGAAGCATACATTATTTTATTGCTTACTGTAATATGTGTAACTATATAAAAATAAATTCACTATTAAAATTGTGACAAAATCTCTTGATGAAATTACAAGTAAAAGTTGTACATACTGTTTTTGAAAATGAAATGCCTTTGATAAAGTTTGTCAGGCTATAAGTTAAAAAAGATATCAGACTTGGGTTGCTCAGATGATCTAAGTATATTATTCCCATCGGGATTTATTACTCCCTTTGGGATTTTCTCAAGGGTCTAACCTGAGCTCTCTGCTATCCTTATTATTCATTATTGGCAAATACAGCATCTAATTTTTTTTAACGATGATGATGCTTAACAATTAAGGTTCTCTATTTTAGCCTTTTTTTAAAACATCTACACTAATCTGAAAAGGATCTCCAAATATTTTTTTATGAGAATATTTGCTTATTATTAATTATTATATCCCATCGCTTTCTTTTAGAGGCGTTACGATATGATTCCCTGAGTTTTCTCAGAAAGTTGTATGTCGCTAAGCTTATATGGAAATCTTAGAACAAAACATAAATATTTGATAGTTTAAGAATAAAACTGTTATTTTACAACAAAAAAAACATTATTTTTAACGCGTAATTTAAAGAATATTCTTTTTAAATAACAATATCTATCACGTTTAAGAATTTGTGTGATTCGTGTTATTTTAACCTTATGTTAAATGTCAAAGGTTATTTATATAATATTTTTATCGATATATTTTGTCATAATACTTCTTGTTTTCACTGTGAACGGAACGCTATACATTGTGATAGCATTTGAAGAATATTAAACATCAATATAATGCTTAAAAGGTATCTAATTTAATTCTTTGGTTATTTCAACATAAGTATTATAAGTGTTTTTATATTTATTAGTTTAAATTTCTCTAGAAATAAGGTTTATCCTAATTTTTTCAGAATTCACGAAAAATTTAAACATATGTTTATTGTAAATATGTAATATAAAGTATATATTTATATTATTCCAGTATATATTTTTGTACACCGTATTTTTTTTACCAATTATATTTGGTACAATTAAGGTGTGAATCATAATAAAGGTAATAATTAAAACATATAAAAAAAAATGCGAAGAATAGTAATACATTTATTTAAGCAAATGTTTAAAAAAGTCGAAACAGAAACTTTTGTCAATTTTTCGGAATATTATTCTAAAATATCTGTTATTTTTTGTCATACTTGCTTTGAATGCAGTATGAATTTAGTAGATTAAATCCGCTCTTTGTCTTAAACCATACTGTTGAATCAATTTTTATTGTGTCTAAGAGATCTAATTTATTGATTATTATATAATTATAAATTTGCCGAATAATCACAAATTATGTTTTCCTAGATTATCCAAATCTCACGGATAAATAAATTTTCTAATAAAGTGCTAATTTGTTTAATATAAAATGTCACATTAGTCATAACAAAATGTTTACATATCAGTCATGAAAATATTGTTAAACAATATTTTCAGAGTGTTAAGTGGAAATATTTGTCTCTTTTTGTACCACCTGCTATTAACGCAGCTGTAATTTAGCGGATATAAAAAACATTTTTATTTTTAAAAGTGAAGCGGTTCTTAACAAGTAAAAAATATTTGCAGAAATTTAATTTTAAATATAAAAATTATTAATTATTATGTCGCATTTTTCTAGAAAAATATATAGCATCAATAGGAATGCTAATTTTAATATTAAAGTTAAGACATATTATAATAAAAATAAATAAAATCAGTTTTTTTCTTTGATCTAAATTTACCTCAATTTTTAATAACAAAAATAAAGACTATAAAACTATCAGTAGCTTGTAAAATAATTTTGATATTCGAAAAGTATTAGCAACATTATACAATAAACATGAGTTCCATAATTTATGAGAATAAGGAAGTACTTATACTAGAATCATGATCCCTTAAGTGCTTATATGCTTTTTAATATGTTAATATAATCTGAGTCTGATTAAAGTATAACACGTGAACGCAGGTTTAAAGAATATAAATAAATAAATAAAGTATTTTAAAACGGTCCACAAAATAATATATTAAACGTATATGTAGATAATAAATTATTCGCATATTGATAGTAGATCCGTGTATGTATAATTTATTTTATTTACCACAGCGATATGATTGCTCAGAATATTAAGAATCTGTGTTTTTAAAATACAACAATATTTATATAAGGGTTTACACATTTTTAAGGTGAATTTTGTAATGTATTAAGAATAAAATTAATTCACTGGTGCAAGAATAAAATTTAATTATTTTATGTGCTCTCTGTTTTTATGTTATTTATCTGACAATAAATGTGACCTTTTTTATCGTGAGGCAAATTTTCGAACCCTCGCTTATAAAAAAATTCAGACTTTGACACAAAATATTCTGCTATGACTAACATTATTTTCAAAAATTTTTAAAAATCAGATGTTTAATTCAGAGCTATATCATTTTATAACGATTTTTGCAATCAATCCAAATCTTGACAAAACTGCTATTAATTATATGATTATAATTCCGATCGAGGATCAGAGAAGTCGTTCATATTACATATTTAACATTATCTTATAATGAGCTACTTCAGCTAATAGAGAATATCTTTAAGGTAATGGGGCAAAAGTCACAAAATAGTTTTAATAATTTATACCTTTTTTTAAAATATTTTTTAAATTTGTATTATTTTAGTATGAAATAAAGTAAATATGGGAAATACAGTTCCATTGCGTATGAAACAATATTTCTTGTAAATGGCATCTATTTTCTGCCTCGCACAAAATGCTGTGTTTATGTGTTTATGACGCATTGGGGAGACCAGTCAAGTATCCATTTGTTTTTTTTATTATTTCAAAACATGTTTTTAATTATACTCTTTTTCTGTTTTCAGAGTGAAGACGGTGTCATGCTTGTCTCCTGGTAGTGGTAGCGGCATGTGGCGTCGCCTGGCGGCGCTAGCAGCGCTGCTGGCTCTGGCGGCGCCCATCGGCGCCCAAACCGCGCAGCAATGTCCGCCGCACGGAGACATATCGCCGTGCACTTGCAGCGTCAAAAAGAACGGCTTGGACCTGCTGTGCGAATTCACCGACCCGTTGCACATCAACAAGGCGATGGCGGCGCTTAAAGGCCGCTCGGCCATCATTTTCTACCTGAAGCTCAGGCACAACAACTTACCTAAGCTGCAGGGCTTCATCTTCTTAGGGCTGGACATACGCCACCTGACCATACACAACAGCAGCTTGGCAGTCGTCGAAGAGTCCTCGTTGAGTTCCATCGGTGAGAGTCATTAATCATATTTTTTTACACCAACCAACGCCAACCTGTTGCAGACTTGTTGCCGGTGGTTCGTGATTCTTTACAAAAACGTCGGTGAAGCGTGATTTTTGTCATTAGTTATTAATGCTCGATTATGCTTAAAGCGTTTGCGCCTAAATTATCATGAATAACAAAAAAACTGTCATCTGTTTATTGACTACTTAAGACCTATTGTGAAGAAGTATCTCCATCCATAAACATACGTTTCGATACCAAGAAAAAAATTTCTTCCGATCAAAGTGTGCGATAATGCGTTGAAGATGCTTAGATTCGTTATGCGGAGCGCACGTAACGTATATTCAATAAAGTACTTGGGGGGCGGTGTTGACAATCCGTCAATACTCGCTGATCTTTAGCTGCGAATTTTATAGTGCCCTATAGAATCGCAATCGCGTCCCTTATTCTAGCGGGTATGTCCAGGAAGACATCGCTTAAAAACACTCCACTTACAAGAGCCTTTAACTTCTCAGAGAACTTGCCAGATACAAATATGTTCCAAAGATTTAAAAAATAATTATAATTGTACATATGTATATATAAGTGTACTTTTAAGCATAATATATTATATTAAATATATGAATCATGACCCATTAGAGAATCTTGTTCATTTTAAACAAGCAAATTAGTGAAAAATAAATAATTAAAATACAAAAATATGTCACTTCTTTTCAATGGAGTAAAATAATATGAGTGATCGCTTTTCCTAAGTACTTGATTCAAAAAACAATTCTATATTTTCTAAATAAAAATATTTGTTTGTGCTTTAGATCTCTTAATTTCATATACATTTGCAAGAGATTACCGTCCGTCTTGTAAAAACTCGAAAATGTTAATAGTTTAAATTTTTAATAAACTAATTTTTTTATAGTAGCCTTTGGTCTTTCAAGATTATTGTCTTTGCGAAGGCAAGGTGAACTTAAAAGTTAAATTAAAATAATCATAATACACTTTTCATTATACGTTTAATCTATTAAAATTACTTAAAATTAATTATTGGCACTATCAAAATTTATTAAATCATGCTTTGTAATAATTAATAAAAATTATAATTAATTAATAAAAACACGATCAAAATTTGAAATAACACTATGGTTCATATGTGATTCGAACCCAGGACTTGCAGGTATTAGTCACCGACATATACCATTGGTCGGGCCGGGATCAAAGTGATTTATAAATAAGTGTCTTTTCTCAATATTTAAAATAATCTTTATAGTTTAAATAAAGCTATTCATAAATTTAAATTAAATTTAAATAATAATATTAAGATTAAAAATCAGTAGTACTTTTTTCGATATATATGTTACTAGACTTTAAAAATAAATGTTTTTATTAAAATAAGTTTATTAGGCCACGTTGTATAATATGAAAAGGTCAAACCGAAGCTTAATGTAAATTATACAAACGCAGTTATGCTAGTTAGTTTTAAACTTGTACATTTAGATGTTATGTAAAAAGTCGACATTACATTTTTAATCAGGACCCTCTGAAACCCTTTTATGAATCCCTAAGGGTTCCTATGTGCCAAATGCGGACCCCTGCTTTAATTAAAACAAGTCTCGTTATTAATCATTTAATTTTCCAAAGTATGCTAATCCGATAAAATAATTTAAGAAAAAAAAACAGCAAGGTAATTACTTTTTTAGATTAATCTTATGATTTCATTTTTTAACTATATATAACAATATAATTCAATGAAAATTTATTTATAAATACTATAACCAAATATTTAATATAAAAAGTGGATATTAATTTATGATCTGTTCAAATATTTTGATAATGCCAAAAAACATTTTCTTAAAGAAAAATATTTATGTTAATAATCTCACATCTATTGGTTGTATGCTGTACTCATGGTTTATAATAAAAAACTTAATAAGTCTCACTACTTATTTAGTAGTTGTTTATTGTGTTAGCATAGTTGACAGTTACGGGACAGATTATGTATCATTTCAAATGACCTTAGTACTGTAGTTAGCTTATGAGATACATATAGTTTGTGCTGCTTTATCGTAAAATAGATTTGCAAAGAGCCGTAAAGTTTTGAAAAAATCAAAGCAGTGGTTCTCTAAGTGTTTTTATTTTATTAAAATATTTTATAAATTTCTTCTCTTGTTATTACAACATCTATATAATTTGTTTTTACAGGTAAAGGGCTGACCCAGTTAGACGTTTCGCAAAATTCTCTGAGCGTGGTACCTTCTGCAGCCCTTAGGAGCCTCCACCACCTTCTCATACTCAACATGAACCACAACAAAGTTTCAGTACTGCACGGAAGGGCTTTCGAAGGATTGGACACGCTAGAAATTTTAACTTTGTACGAGAACAAGATCTCTAACATCGAACCCGAAGCTTTCAAAGGTCTCGAAAAGTAAGTATGCGTATTTTTCAACGTTATTAACCCATCTTCGTTCATTTATATGCAAAAATATATATAATATGCGACACTTTGTTTTAGATCCTCGTCCTTTATTGCTTTCCGGTTTCATTGTTGCCGAAAAGCATTGTTTTATAATTTGATTATGTTTTATATTTTTGCATGTGAAAGGGTTGAGTCAAAAAAAGACGTCGGCTACCTTGTCAAAATATATATTTCGTCACTCGCCTGAAGCAATTGCTTAAATGAGAATATTAATAAACTATCGATTCTATACATTTGATCATAAAATATTTTGTTATTAATTTTGTGTACATAAGGGTATAAGATTTATTGTTTGGTCGTAAAAATAATAACAGATTTGTGAAGATAAGAGAAAACAATAATACGCGATAATTTTTTTTTTATTCTATCCAATTTTTTTCACGAAAATATATTAGAATTAATTCAATAAAAAAACTGATATTGTAGTATTTACTGTTATTTTATGACAAATATTTATTTTATTGTTCACATATTATAAATAGATTGCTAAAAAAAATATATACTTTTTATTGAACAAGTTAATATATATTTTATTATATAATACATTTATTATCACAGCTTATATCATGGGTTTGACTTACATTTGTGTTAGTATTCCGCTGAAAATAATCTAAAATTTGGCCTTAAAAGCAATTAATTCCATTTCACACGCATTAGACATTTATAAATACAAATATACGCAGAGATTAGGGCTTAATTAAAACATTAATAAAAATACACTAAAACAATAGTGAAAGAGGCAATAAGGTAAAAATCTTAATAACCAGCTAAAACTGTCCTGTGTTCTTACACTTCGGGCGACTGACCAATCACAGGACAGAAATTTTAAAGCCCGTAATAATTATGTTACATGACGTGCTTGTTTTTTTTATCGACTTTTACTATTAAACATGTATTTTTAATAATTTTCATAAGAAAAATAAAATATTGTACGGATGATAATTGCAATCAATAAAACTCACATATGAAGGACGGAATTGCGTAGTTCGTAACGTCTCAGACTACTAACTTTGAGGGTGCGGGTTCGAGCCCCGGCAGCAGTACTGGAATTTTTATTTATAAAAAAATGCGCTTTCATTAAATAGCCGGCTCTAGTTTCAGATACAACAATTGGTAATAAATTATAATACACATAATAATTTATAATTATTAATATAGATGTCACCGATTCTCAGACTTTCAGTCTGGTGATTAATACTTACTTGTAGGCATTCGTTTTATTTGTTTGACTTACTCAGTTGGTACAGATTTTTCTTGTTGTAACGCGTTGGGCTTATGCCTGCCAGGTTACAACAAAAAATTTAATAAAAATAAATAAATAAATAGGTATTTTTACTATTCTTAATTTTTGACAAAAAAAAAATTAAAGATCAAATAACGTATACAAATATTTACAGTCGTTGTTATCAATAAAAATTTTAATTAAAGCATATTTTTATTGTTTTTTAAAATATGTAAATATTTATTTGACAATAATGCAAAAGAAATTTTATTTTTAGCTTTTTTTTATTTTTAGTCAGTTTGCTTTACCCGCTGTGGCCTAGTGGTTGTGTGAGTGTATGTGTAACACGCTCTCGCGATTGAATTTTCATATCGCTTATAATCATTATTTTGATTGATATTTATAGGAATTTTGTTCTTATACGGCTTCCATTATTAATAATAATTTGTTGTTTAATTATTAATTGTCAAAACGCCAAAATTTTTGTGTTTTCGATTTTATTATAAATTTGATTATAAACCCCCCCCCTCCCACCTCTCCAATCGTAAATTAGCCTAAATGTATTTAAATGATACTCATATCGAGAATTTAATTGGTAGCCTAGTGATATATAACAAAATTAAATCTTATTTATTTTGTAATATTTTTTGTTTATTGCAAGATAAACGTATTTAAAATTATTAAAAAATGCATTTATAAAAGTCGTTTATTATATATATTTTTTGTAAAATATTATCTATTTATGCTGAATTTATAACTAAGCGGATTTTTAGCTTTAATGTTATAAAACATGTTTATTTTAATTTCGACGGTTAACGGAATATAATAATACATGTTTTCTTATGTTTTTGTTTAGGAAACTGAGAAGATTGAACTTGGGTGGAAACGATTTAAACACCATACCACAAAGGGCTTTATCGCTACTAGAAAATCTCAAGAGGTTAGAGATGCAAGAGAACAAGATAGCAACGATCACTGAAGGAGATTTTGCCGGTGAGCCTTTGATTTATAGCGTTTATCCTAAAGCTTTCTCCTGCAGATGTCTTAAGATTTTCCACCCATATTCGTTGTTATCGTGGAATTAATTTGCAAAAACATTATGTGAGACGCTTTGTTTTCATTTATATGATTAAATTTGTATACAAATTAGGTTAAATAATATCTGGGTTAAATTCTTGAGGATTACTAGTGTGCTTTATTGCACACGTTAAATTTCATTATGTTTGCCTTTCTATTCGAAAGACATCGGGAAAATTCTTTCATGCGACTTGAGCCATATTAAAAAAAATATGAACTGTACATTAAGGGGATTTATCAAGCTTTCATTTTTCCGGCGAATATTAAATGAATCATTAATCATCGCGGAGCGGAACTAAATATGGAAAACGCGTGACTTGGCGTGAATTTTTATTATAATTCATGCGTATTATATGCTTTATGTTTAAAGGATTGAAGAATTTGGATTCGCTGGGTTTGGCGCACAATCACATCAAAGAGATACCGGCAAAAGTGTTTTCGCATTTGAACCTATTGAATTCACTCGAGCTGGAAGGAAATGGAATAACGCATATCGACGAAGAAGCCTTTTACGGTTTAGAAGGTAAGCAATAATATTTTATGTTTAACTAGTATACACATCCTGATAATCTACAGACAAAATACCAGTTAATTAAATCTGTGAGTAATACATAAGTCACGAGTAAAATAATAAATTTAATATAAATAATAACATATAAATATGTTAATAAATTTAATTTTTAATACATTGATAGTAGATCTCTCTGTAACGTTTATTCAATTCACATGCATGGTACGGTTTATTTAAAAATAATTTTAAAGCGTCATAATTTATTAGGATAAATTAAAAAACATGTTTTTATTAGTAGAGTATTAGAAAAAAAATATGATAGTTAAAATTACTATTGAAATAATTTATTATTTAATATCTTAAGTTCTTAAAGTAAAGCAAAATAACCTTAAGCTTTTCGTAGGTGCTTAGTCATGTACTGTTTATTTTTTACTACTTATATGCACCTACAATTAATTTTAAAAAAAATTGTGTGACCTATAAATATTAAATAATTTTTTATTTATTTTTTTTTCTCAAGAAATTATTTTAACTATTAATTTTAATAATAATAAAATAACTCTTAGATATACTAAATATTGTATTATGTAAAATATTTAGGGTGAACTCAACACAATATATTTTTATTGCATATTACTGTGCATATCTCGTTAATTTTTTTCACGTAAGATTTTGTAAAATAGTTATAAAATCACGTGAAATGTTTGCAAAATATTAAAAACGTATTGTTTTCGTTGTCTTATGTAGTCTCCAAATCATCTGTTAAGATTGTATCTGGGCCAGGTTTGATGTCATCGTTACGGTCGGTATTTGGCGTACCTTTGCGTGTTACAAATTTAGCTAAACTCTCGTGTGTTCTTAGTCAGAAATAACTGATGAAAGTTTCATATGGAAGTGAATTCTTAAAGGAAGTGTCGTGCGTACGCTGTTCGTGCTTATATAACCTTAAGAGGCTTAGAGGCAGTGTCTCAATTTTTTTTCTCCTTATACTATGAGATTGTCAAATTTTATTTTTAATATTTTTTGCGTAACACGTTGTTTTTTGCCTTTATTTTTGCTATTAAACATGTACTCCGAATCAATATAGGAAGACTGGTAAACGTTTAAGCAATCTTCAAACGCTAGTAAAAAAATAGAGCACTATCTGAAGATAAATATTCGTACAACTAAATTATTAATTGCAACAAAGAGATCACTTTCCAAATCAAACGTAACGATTGACAAAGAACTGATAGGGCTTATCGTGAGTAAGATTTAAAATAGAAATAGCAAAAAAATTCTTAGAATAAGATCTTCAGCTAAGAATGCGCATGAATTGTTATATTTTTACCATTCTCTTATACGAAGTATAGGCATAGAACTATTTATTCAAAAAATAAAGTTAGGCTAACAATATGCATTAATTGCGCCGAAAAGGAAATTTTAGCATTATATCACTAGTCCATAATTCTTTAAATTTTAGCAATTTTTTCTCTATCGATTAATTCTGGTCAATATATAATATATCTAGTTATACAAATGAAAGATAATAAATGAAATTTCAAAATGATAAGTAAAAACCACGTGTGAAATCTTAGCGAACGAACGTGATAAAAAAGCTGAATTTTATCAAAAAAATCGTTTGCATACTCAAATTTTTTCTACCTTGCTATCTAAAATATATTTAGTCTTACTAAAATACATTTGCGTTCCCCTGAAATTTTTCGGTCGCATTTTTGTGTGAAGTCATTAGTCTGTAAGACTAAAATTATAAAATCTAACTAACATACAATAGCACGGTTTTTAAATTTTTATTTAATAATTTTATTTTGAGTGGACTTGGCTTACTTTCAAAATCAACAATTAATTAATTTCATTGAGCAAAATAAATTACTAGTAAAATATTTACACTGTTATTTATAAATATAATCAAGATAATTTCGAATGAAAATTAGCTTTAACTCTTTTTTTAACAAAATTGACTTGCCCCATTTTCAAAATCAACGGCTCATATTTTTCTAAATTTATACATATTATATTTATAATTTTAATGTATCATAATATCAATAAAAGTATAGGACTAATAACTAGAGAAGGGCAATGGAATGCAATGAAACAGTATCGAAGGAACTTGTTAAATAAATTACATCCAAATGCTTCTAAGATAATCTTCCTTGGATATTTAATTGCCAAATATCCATATTCCTTCATATACAAATATCTTAAGAAGCAACATTTTATTACAATACCATATATCTTATATATTATACTTTTCAGACATAATGGCGTCACAATATTGTATTAAGGATAGCGTGCTCGTAAAGTAGTCGAACCAATTAATTACAGCTCATTCCATGTGCACACGCCAGAATTTGTAAGAACGCTAACGATGATTTGGTTATCGGGAAAAATCGGAAACTTTCCGCAAGTCTATAATAATACGGCACGTGAATAAATTTAACTGAAATGGATTGATTAACGAACCGTTCGTTGGATGCGATACTATGAATTTCCATTTCTCTCCGGTGTTTGTACGGGAACGTGCAATTGGATTTGTTTGTGCAGCAATCAAGCACCCAGTCTCCTACTCCAGATTGAATCTCATTCTATCAATGTATCGAAAGCGTGTAATTTCATCGACGGTATAACTAGGTATATGAGTTTTTTCCCCATAAAAATATGCTCTCAACATACATATTTCCCACGTGCATCGTAAAATTTACATGCTTGAAATTACCTCTCTCACGGGCACGCTCTTATCTCAATTACCCGAACAATACGTTGTTTTAACACACGTGAAGCACGGCATTTGTAAATAATCGATTTTTATGTTGCTAATATTGTGCCGTAAATCAAAAAGCGCTCAAGAGGAGTGCAGCATAAATTTTGAACGTCAGAGGAATTTTATACTGTGCGAATGAGTAGTAAAATACGTACATTTAAAAAATGTAAAGTTTGTGTTTCGTGTCAAGTTGAGTCAAAAATGTTTAGAGTTGATAAAAATATGTTAATAAGTGACATCGAAGACTTTTCAAAATTAACTCTAATATATACAATACAGCATAGTCTTAGAAAAAGCTAATTTAAAACACTGTTCTACTTAACTATATTTAAAGGCCTGCATTTATACGTCGATATATCTGTCTGAAATGTTTTTAAAAAGTTCTTTGTTTACAATTTCAAAATTCTGTGTCGATTTCTTCTTCTGGAGGTTCTTATATAAATGTTTGTCTTGAGGTTTGATTCATAAAGTGCTCTTTTTCAAATGACGGTTTCTAGTACAAAATTGTTTATGATACTCTCTACACATATTTGATAATTTTCTATTGTTGTTTTTAAATTTTATACATATTTTAAAATCTATCTATGCATTTGTCATATTTAAAATGTGCAAAATGAGCTAATTAGATTATTAAAAATGTTTGTATACATAATAGATACGATCTAGAAACAGAACACTGCTTCGTAAGATAATAAAAATCAAGATCGACCGCAATTATATTTATATATAAAAACCACTCATTTTGATCCCTTGAACACGATTAAAATTGTGAAACATAAAGGTTGATTTAGGATTTGAGCCCAGCTCTTTAGTGTATTACTCACTAATTATACTACTAATCTATCGTGCTTGTATAAATAGTTTTATTTTCTTAAATATATGTAGATTTATATAAATATTTTAAATTAATATGAAAGAGGTGTTTCATACGATTTTAATTTATTATTTAATATAAATAAACTAATAATGTATCTGTAAAGAAAAAAATATTAGAATAATTTAATTAAAATTACAATATAGACGTTTGATTATAATCAAATATACGAGACTGGCAAAATACCAAAGAAAAACCAACCGACTAGTTTTGATGATAATAGATTAATCAGTTTAATAGATAAAGTATCGAAGGAGAAGTCCTCAGAATATATGTCTGAATGAAAGTGATTCCTAGTTGCCAAGGTACTAATATTTATGGTGGATTTTGTAGGTCCACTCTTTTTGGTGACACTATCAATTATAGGAAAGTGGCGAATTTATTTTAAATAAATTTCTATTGGCCGATAAGATAGATCAGAAACGGTTGCGCGCGCTGTTTAGTCTTACAGTTGAAAATATTTAAATTGTGATTTATGGCGCGTACCATATTTCATTAAGTTGTCTCCCACTGTGTTTCATTTTAAACAATGAACCCTATTTTTTCTTTAACGGTTGAAACGCTTTATCGCGAGTCGAACTTGCTTTTTTTATGATGATATACGTTATTTTTTTATGAAGTATGCCACAATTTTTTGCAAATATATTGCATTTAAAACCGTTAATGATTCACTAAAATTAACTAAGAATATTGAAAAAAAAAATTAAAAATATTTTAATAAATTAAATCAATTTAATAAATAAAACATCTATCGTGTCATTATATAATGGTTAACATTATGTACCTTTTACTTTGCTTATTATTGGTTCTAAATTTATTATTTTAAGTGTCCTTGTTATATTCTTTTTAATGTATACCTATTATATTTATAATTTTAATGTAACAAATTCTTCCGGAAGATTGAGTTATTTCTTACTCATAAAGAATTACGTGAATAGAATTTTAAAAAATCTGTTTTATTATACATAGAGAAATGGTTCAGTTAAAAAGCTTGGCATTATAGTAACTGAAAGGATCGAAGATCTGCAATTTTTAATGAATGCGTTTGAAAAGAGTGTTTGAAATGAGGGTTGTCCTTAAAAGAAATAAAATTATATGAAATTGACTGATGATTTAAACAGGTTATGCAATATAAAACTTGGTTCGTAGTAATGCCAAAGTTGGTTCGGAAATTGATATAAGAAAAAAAATGGAAACGCAAAGAAAAGCCTTCGATAACTTGAAAAACGTTTTATGTTTATGGAAAATGTCTTTAACATAACGATTGCGAATTTTCGCTGATATGTGTGGTAATAATGTATGAATACGAAACGTAGACAAGATCGATGTAGGATTACCGTAAAATTCTGAATATTTTCTGAAACGAACTCGTGAAAAACGAATCTTTGTTTAAAATATAGAACGTCTACCGCAAAGCACTGAAAAATATTATTTTGCTTACATAATCCATGGCCCCAATTATCGACTTTTATAAGTAATAATAAAATAAAAAATAAAAACGGAGACTAGGAAGATGAGGGCTCTTTTGATTCCGGAACATCAGAAATAAAGCTCGGTTTACAAGAGTTGTCTTGGCTTATTCAAAATAAGGAGGAGTAAATAGGGACTCAATTTTTTTAACAGACATCGTTTATATGAATGAACCTCCCTTGCTCTCAAAAGTGATTCCGAGATCTTTAGTGGAAGTTCAAATAGATTATTTACACCGACGTTAACCCATTTATTTGAAAGTTAGAAAATCATATAATATTTAAATTCGTACAGGATCTTCTTTAAACGACACCGACTCTTTTAAATAGCCGTCCTGGACCAATCTTTGCCAGATTGGTCCAGGACAGACTTAAAAATAATTTTTACCCTATTTGGGTTATTTTACTCTAGATAGCCGACCACTGGCATATATAATTTAAATCACTACGTTGAAAAAAGTTTATATGCATCTTAACAATTATTAATCATTAGCTTAAAAAATAAAATTGGTAATTGTAACTGTCATATATGTATTAATAATTATTAACAATAAAATCGGAACGGCCATGTTGGATCCTTGATGAACAAATATCTCAAATTTCAATTTATTTTTGGAGATTTTATCACTTTTTTTTAAAATGGTAAAACATTTGTCAAAGTTTTTTTTACACGCGTTCAGTCAGATCAATCTAGATCAAACGAAATGTAAAAACGTACGCAGCTTACATTTTTCTCCCAAATTATCCAACAGGTTGGACCGTTTCACGTGTTGCTGTCAATTTCCATTTAACCCGGTCGCCCCCCCAACAGGGGCAAAATGGGCGGCTTGTTTATGCAAATTGCTTGGCCTACGTATAGATGTATGTGTTAGGTCGGGATTTAAGAGGAGCGGCAACTATTGTAAATTATTAAGCCGACCCAGACAACGCGGGGCATTTGAATTGCAAATGGCGTAGACATGCCCACAGGTTATTGCGTCCCACTACACGTGTACCTATGTACACGTGCAATCTTGGAAACTCCCTGGAGGCACGTTGCACACACGGTGCCTAGAAAAGTTGTCGGCCTTAAAAACTTTTCGACGTCATATTGGAAAATCTCAGACGACGCATCCCCAGGGCGATTAACGGCCGTACAACTTGCTTTTATAGCTAGCAACTTTAATCATAATTTTATTACGCGACTAAACGCGTAAAAGTCGTTTCGGATAGTTTAACTTAACAGCTACATAAAAGTTCACGCTATATTTTTACTAGTATAATTAAATGACGGGAAAGACATAACAGTGTAAAAATTATCACTGAAATAAATAATATAGATATGGTCCAATTAGTGTTTCTTTTCAAAAATTATTTCTTGACAATTTCTCGAGAAAAATCTTAAATCAAGAATTCTCATTTCTCGAGAAAATTCCTGAGATCTTAAAAAATATCATTAAGCATTTTTTATTAAATAAAATTAAATTTGTACGAATATTTTTGAAATCTGCATAAGTGAAGTTGGGTTAATGCCTAATATGCATGTATACTTTTTTAAAGTCAATTAAAATATGAAGCAAGAGCAGATGTATGGGGAATTCCAAAAAGCAATCAGTAGTAGAGCGAGAGATCCCATTGTATCCGAAAAAAAACGAGAGCGAGAACGAGAACGCTGCAAGAATAATGAAGCGATTCTCGTATGTTCTTGGCAAGAGCTAGTATTCAATTTCAACTTTCATTATATCGTGAAGCACTTGCAATAAACTTTGGTACTCACGGAGTACCAATTCATCAGTGGTACTAAATCTTAAGTGAAAAATATTTAAATTATTAATTTATTTATTTTTTTCCCATGAATCATTTTTTTCCTTTAGTGGTAGTTTGACTAACATGTTTCTAAATTCCTTTTTTTTTAAATTTCAACTAAACGTTAATATCTTTAGGCCAATATTTTGTTCAAATACGCAAGCAAAAGTGCAAACTCAACATTTTTGCTATTTAGCATCATTTTTTAATTGATTTTTTCAATGTGGAACAAAATGTTTGTTTATAGATTGTGATGAGAAATGTACACAGCTGCAGCACATTTATAATAGGGTCTAAAATCAAGACCATCATTTACCCCCTCCTCTTGAATATTGCCAAAAAATGCATGAAATTCTATGATTTTTTTATTAAATCAAAATATTAATTAAAACGATTACGGACTGGACAGTGATCGTTAGATTGCCTTGATTTTAAACCATAAACGCTCGGATTGCTCTTAAAAAAAATCTAAGGATCTATCCCTAAAATATTTAAAAAAATAAGTTATTTCAGTAAAATCATATCAGAAAACTAATTTTAACATTTTAACTAAACATTAACATTCTTATCACTATTTAACTATATGCGGGTATATTTTTCAGTAAAGCTTTATTTTTACAATGTAAGTCCAAATACATTTTTAATACTAGTTATGTTTCTTCTAGCAAAAATATAATTTAACTACAATTTTAAATTATTGATTTATTAAATGTTTTTCTACTATATTTGTGTTAATTTTTTTCGTTATGAATTGTAAGAGGATTTTAACTTTTTGCTCTAAATTATAACCAATAACGTTACATCCTATATTATTTTTTTTTTTTGTAATTGTTGTTATTTGAAGGCTAGTATGTAATTTTTTGAGACTATATTATTTTATAGCTTTCTTTTGAATGAATTACTACTTAAGGTTGGAAAAATGAGTTGCTTAAATGTGTCTAATTGTTAGTTTATAGATTAGGATTTTATTTTGAATAGATAAACCGCTTTTTTTTATTGAATATCGGTCTTAAAGTCACAATAGTGGCAAGTCCTTTAGAGCAAAGATACAAAATATGTTTAATAAATTTAGGCTTGGAGTGCAAGTAAAAGCCTATGTATTTAAAACTTTTTTTCCCATTTTATATTACTTCCAGAACTTCTAAATGTTTTATAAAAATAATTTAGCTATTTCTCATGCAACCTTATCTATGTATACCATAGAAAATAAAATTAACAACTACTAAGTAAGTAGTTAAACACCAGACCGATCTGATCACAGACTGTAAATTAGTGCCATATATTTTTAATTATAAAAATTATTAAAGTTTAAATACAAAACACGTCACTATTAAAGTTTCTAAATATTCGTTATTTTTAACTATTTGAATATCAAATATATTCGTAATGTTATAAAGAAAGATATTTATACATATTTGTATGTTAAAAAATAAAATAAAAAATATTCAGACCATTTATTTTGATTCCAAAATCCTGCTATTAAGAAAGCCTACTGCAAAGTCTGAAAAATAGTAACACGAATATATACATAATTTCATTTTCTTTTTTTTTCATGATCATGGCTGTTATTATTCAGAACAATATATTTATCTATATCAATTTTGCAAAACAAAAAGACACAAATAGGCTAAATGTAATGCAGCGGCACAAATAAATAAACATGACTACCTACGTTGTTTTGATACACAAAAAAAAATTAGAAATAATACTTTAATTTGTTTTAAGAGTTAATCTAAATATTTTACTACAAACATTGACAAATATTAGGGCAAATATTAAAAAAGCGAATTGGTAAAAACGGTCATTCAGATTAGAATATTTAGACTCATTGTGATTTTAATTAGTGCCCACGTGTATTTACATTCGTTCGTGGGAATAGGAAATGTAGGAAAATTTTCAATTGAAATTATGTCGGTTTTAAATAAACAAACAATAATGTTTACATAAATATATTGAAATATATATTATTTTAGTTATAGTTTTACATTATTGCTAATTTGTTTTATCGTGTTTATGTGTTTATGTTATTAAATTAATATTTTGCTATCATTAAATCTGGTTTGGTTGAAAATTTTGCTAATGAACTAAACATAAAACATTAGCAATAAACAGCAATTTTTGTAAGAGTTTAATACAGCTTAGACAGCAGCAAAAAATTTTCGTAAACTAAATAATACTTTCTAAGTGTGAATCGTTAAAAAAAGTTTCCAAAAATTTCATTCTAGAGGCAAAATCCTAAAAGTTTAATTAGATGTTCATTATAGGCTTAACGCGACAGAACCAATTTATTTTTTAATTGTATAGTCGAGTGTGACAAAGTTGAACTTTTAAGACAATAAAAAGCGTTTTGCATAATGTTTTTTATAAAGTCCTAAAAATGCACAACTGAGAATAATTTAAGCTCTTAAGCATTGCTTGAAATATAAATTAGACCAAAATTCTGTTAAATCAACAATTGTACATATCCTAATCATTTGAAAAGGTTTAATTTTTTTGCACGAAAATGCACGACAGCACATCATACGATTAACCTTCCAAAAGTTGAACCAGTTGAGGTATGAAATATTGCTTTATTCTCAGTACCTTAACTTTTTTATTTTGCAAAGGAGATGATGCATTTCGAGGTTTTTTAAACGTTATTCGAAATTTCATTTCATGTTTTAAATCTCATGGTGCTTATTTTGATAAGCTGAGAATAAATTATTGAAATATGAAAGTCATAACATGTCCTAGCAATCTAATATATTTATTTAAAATTTAAATAAAACTTGCTTATGCTTCTATCATATGAAGCAGTAGAAACAAGAAAAGTAAGAAATATTTTGAGAACACACTGATATTCGGATATGACTCAATTAACCCAAAGTCATGAAAGCCAGTAAAATATAAAGTGGAGATAAAGCCTAATGTTCTGTATTAATGTCGAGGCTTTACACTTCAAGCTTTGAGCTTTACATTAGCGCATATGGAAAAGTGTATGCGTTATTTAATACTTACATAAAAGCAAGATATAAAGCTTTTTTTATACAGCATCACTCATGGATTTTAAAAACAAAGCATAGAGTTCTCAAACTCAATTAAAAATTACTATAATTTATTTTATCTTACTTATATTAAGAAGTGTAATTTATTGCATTTTCATATTATTTTATGATTTTTTTTATATTAAATTAAAAACTTAAGAATATTGCATAATATAAATTTAACATTAATTGTCAGTTACATTTAGAAGCATTCTTTGTATTGGATCATATGTTAACTAGCAATTATATCAGTATCAAGATTGCTGATAAATAAAAGTAATAGAATTTAATTTTATGTATATACAAAAATATTTTATGCATAAAAAAAAAATTTAACGTATTTGTATCTTTGAGTATTTTTTAAGGGAACGTAGGGATACAGTTTGTTACATTCTCGTCGTAACGTCTACGCTATTAAGCGTTTTTTAAAGTTGATAAGGAACAGTTTCGGCAATCCAAGTGCCCTAGGGAGTAGAAATCGCGTCCCATTTTCTTAACCTCGCGGCACGGACATCAGCGCTTGAGAACGCTCCTTTAGTACGCGCCATCCAGCACCTCGATGGAACGCTCGGTAACGAGCGTTTCCACTACGGTACGATTTTTTTTCTTTTGACGTGGATTTTTGACTTCTGAGAAATGATATTTTTTTCCCTTTCCTATTAGTCAAAATTAAGTTTATATATGCTTCTTTCGAATCTCATATTGTAATATAAAGTCTTATAAGGAACACTAAATATTTTAGTTTTATCCACCACATAAAGCTAAAAATGACATTTTTCTTGTCATAAGGTGTGAGATTCATATGAGTTTTGTTTAATGCTATATATACATATAATATGTTATACATGCAGACTTCTTTAATATAAAAATAACAGTGTAACCTAAATAAAACGCAAATAGTTCCGTCTTATCTCATAGTACACAATATTAAAGGAAGGAAACTAAGCAAGTCTGGATTACATTGTTTTGATTACGTAAAAAAATATTTTTCGCATTGACTATATTTACGTTACAGTATCTATGCTCTGATTTTATGACGTGAAATCATTAAGTTGTTTTTAATCTGTCTAAATTGACGATCAAAGGCTTTTTTGTTTCGATCTAAACGTTCATGCTCGTCCTGGAACGTCTGCGTTAATTTGACGTAAGCTCCACTAGTAGAGAATTCAAGCAAGTACGACATAAAGTGGAAAATCAAATTTTGATTTTTTTGAAAAATGGATGAAGATCTGGTCTCTTTAATTATCTTATAAAATAAACAATAAATCAAAATTTCAATAACAGTGTTTAATCCATATTATGTGACACACTTGGAAATACTGAATTATTTCACGTCGCATAAACAAATTCATACACAATTTTTCCGCACGTCAATCAAGCATGTTATTTCGGGCCTGTGGATTGGGCCGAATGAAGGCGTTATTATAGTTGCGAAGGGTGCAAACACAAAGGGTTTTCGGGGTAGACGCCCTGGGCTATTCAATTAAGTCCTTAGCTGTTTTGCAGGACGAGACTGACAACCGGGACCTGCGAATAAGTCCGAATTTGTCGACAGCCAAATTCAATTTACGTCTCAGCCGCGTAAACGAGCGCACTCTAATGTAAATGGCGCGAGCGAAAAGTTGCTAGACTTGCAAAATTTTGACATATCGTCACACTTATAGGTATTTCTTTAATCGCAAAAAACACGATAATAAATTATTATTATTAAAGTTTTATTTTTTTATTAATATTTATTAAATGTAATATTTGTTTTAAGAGTAATTAATTATAAATAAATAAAATATACTACCTATTTGAAAAAAAATATTTTAATATTTTATATAATATCTTAAAATATTTCAAATGGCCATTTATTAAAAAATATTGATTTTTAAATATTTAAAATAGTTTTACCTTTCAAAGTGTTCATTAATATGTATTTATCAACAAAATATGAAGGTTTTTATTGAGCTCATTTCAATGTTAATATTGCCAATACATCATTTCTAGATCTCTGACTAACAGTACCTTCACTAAATCGTATTGTGTTTCAGTTTGAACTTGTACAAATCAGGATACACATCTTTTGTCATTATTTTATTGCATAATAGCGCAAAAAATATAAAAATCTAGTCTGACTGCAAATAAGAAAAAATATAGAACACAAATTTTTGGTAATAAAAATGGTGAAAAAAAAAATCTTATTATATTTTAATTAAAACCCTTACTATTTTCTCGTCTCTAGCGTGTAAAATTCAATTAGTCTAGAAACTTTTTGTTCGCACCTCTGTTCACACTTTTGTCGGGAGCAATGGTCACATAATTTTCCGAATTTCAAATTTCAGTCACGTTAAAACGTAAACGCATCGCTCCGTTAACTTGCCGAGTATAATGCTATATTTTTAATTGAAACCCTCGCGTGACTTTTCTTTATTAAAAAAATATGCCGTGACATTAAGGAAAAAATAATGCTTGTTAAATTAATCAAAATTTTATAATAAACTAAAAACACCAATAGTATATAGTATGTATACGTATATTTTCGAATGCGGAAAAATACATAAATTTATATTATACGCTATTATTACTCTCGAGGATTTCGAGTAACTACCTATACGAAATTATTTTGTTATTCGTTTTGCTGCCAACAAAGGACGTGACGTTGGAAAAGCTTTTATTGTAAATATAAGTAAATTAATTATTCAGCAGCTTTGTACATGCGTTGAATAAATAAAATGTTAATTTCATATTAAATATAAACAATGCTATAGTTACTCGGGTAATTTGTCATTTTCGTTGGTAATTTATTTATCTTGACAGTTATTACTCGAAATTCGTCTTAAATAACTTCATCATATAAAATATGCGACGAGCGTGTGAAACACGAGCTTTTACCATTTTACACTCTAGTGCCTGAATTAACTTGTGTTTGTATGAATAAAACAGACAAATTGTCTTAGGGATTTAGAGATCTTGAATCAACTTTATTGTCGATTTTAGTCTGAAATAAAAATGTATCCGGATAAGAAAGATATTGAATATATGGAGAAATCAGAGAATCGACAAAGCTTTGTGGTGCGATCTTTGATATCTCATTAAATATAGACACGACAAGGAATCGACTCTTTGAAATGTGGTGTTTGAGAAACTCCAAATACTTTGGACAGCATAAATAATCATATGCCACTCTTCAAGAGCTTTAGATTGATCACAGACGTTTGAAAGTATCGTGTTATATAAATAGTATACTTTACTTATCTGCTAATATTTTTAAAGGAACACGATGATTTAATATATTAAAAAAGGAACACGATGAAAGTAATATTATATTTAAGAATATTAATTTGTCAAAAATATATTATTTATAATTAAATATAAATGTTCTTACACTTTTAAGATTTTTAAATTTATAATTGTTATTAAATTGCAAATAAAAAATATTTAAGACGCAGTTATATGAGCAGTTGATTTTGAAAGTGAGGCAAGTCCATATTATATCATTGTAAAATTAATGGTTTGCATTTGATCTGATCTGATTTGATCTGATTTGATCTGATATAAAAATATTAGTAAGCAATAATAGACTTCTTTTTTATTGTTTCCTTTCTTTTTTCGTGATATTTAAACAAAAAAAACATGTATTTTTTAGGGCCCAATGAACTTATCTCACTTTCAAAAGCAATGATTTCATGATAATGTTGATTTTTTGTTTTAAATAACTAAATAAAATAAACAAATATTATATTTTTTGTCTAGAAAGTTTCTTGACGCGTTTTATTTTTAAAATAAAAAAAATATTTGTGAAAATAAAAAACAATTCGCGCGAGGTTTAAGGCGCGGGGTCCAAGGCGGTTGCTTCGCTCGCCTTGCCCTAACGCCGCGCCGGGCCTTTATACTATGTTCCTCTTTTTATTGTTGATTGTTAATCGTAATGTTTTTTTTTTATTTTTTAGAAAATCTTCAATATCTTCGATTGGGCGATAATCGCCTCCACATAATACCGTCGGACGCTTTGAGGCCTCTTCACAGACTCCGGCACTTGGACCTGCGCTCGAACAACATTACTATCATATCTGAAGACGCTTTCGCTGGCTACGGAGACACCATCACGTTCTTGAACATTCAAAAGAATAAGTAATTTCCTTTTTTACATTTTCCTTTCGACACCCATCGAGCGGTTGGTTGAACAAGCTCATTCCGAAAAGGTCTCACGATCCTCGCGGAGCACACTCGACAATATCCATTTTGTGTACGTATACGTCTGATTTAATTAAATAAGTTTTCCTACTCCCTTTATGGAATTTCCAGCCCTTACAGCCGAACCTTTTGTTGGCCGTGATTCAGCTAGAATTAACGACAGGATTTTCGATTGAACTCTATTGTATTTTTTTCCGTTACGACTAAACGAATCGTTTATATCGACACCATATATGTTTTCTTGATTAATCGTTAGTGTATCTATGGTTTTTATATAGTTAAGCCATGTACGATGAATTATTTAATTGTACAATACTGTACTTCGCTCCATATACAATACTCTTTAACACGCAAAAAAAATACGATTACATTTGCTTCATAGATTTTGAGTAAGCGTTCGATGAAGTGCAACTAACTACAAAACAAATAAAGCTGCTGATTTTTTTTTTAAAAAAAGGATGAGATAGAGAAAAATATTGCTGTAGTAATGAGATTCTTTAGGACTAAAACAAGTTGGATTTTTAATTCAATACAGATAATTGAACATAAGGAACCTCTATTCATGTGACAATAACAACGATTTACTATTTCAGGATACTTCTTAATACCAGTGAAAAAAATTAACAATAAATACATTATTCAATGTTTAAAAGTAGAATAGCCAGATGAGCATAAAAAAGATAGAACCAAAAGTTTTTTTAATATTGAGAACCTGTTTTAATAAAGTTACACTGTATTATCGATTTTTTAATTTGACAAAGTTAAAATCATTAAAAAAGGCTACTTAAGCACTGTACTTAAATTAAATCGTAGAGTAAAATGATCATTCATTTTATAATCATATTACTTAGACCTTTAGCTTTGAACTAATTTTTTAAATTCCAAATTAGATTAAAAATCACGATTTAAACGGTAAGTTTTATCTTTAAATTTTCAAGCTTCTTATAAATACAAATAAACTTTGAAATTCTCGACTATATTTGTTTTTAAGTTCTATTAAGTAGACTAATAACTTTTTAAGTCGTAAAATGTAAGCTTTTCTTAAATGTGCGGCACAAATCTTAGAAAAATATTTGATACTAAATATGTCAATATTAATTTGGCAAGAAAGTGGGATTTTTTTTAATCATATATATTTTTTTAATCAAGGAAGATATTGAGTATGCTACACTTTTTACAAAAGTATAACATTCCTTCGAGAAAATTCTTGTCGAAAATAGTATCATGAGCTTAAATGTAAGATTCTATAAGAAAAATGTTTAGAGGTATGAATTTTAATATTGTGATTAAGGCATTTTTAAAGTATTTAAGCATATTATATAACTTAGAATTTATTAAACACACATAATTAAATTTATTTATATCACTCTTAATAGATTAAAAAATATGTTTTTATTGTAAATGTATATATTTAGTTGCTTCACAAATAATTAAGTGAAGTTTTACATAATTTAAAATACTGTTCCTATATTATAATATTATATTACAAATTCAAACATTTGTGTACTTCTCATTAAAATTTAACTTTCGAGTCTAAAATTCGGACGATAAATCTAAAGTACCTCAAAGAGCATATTTTCTTTGCCAGTTTATATTTCGTAAACTTAAAGTGGTGTATTGCAACGGAAGTATTTCAAATTGATATATAATTAACGAGAAAGCTTAAACTTCAAAGCTACATTTTTGAGTTAATATACAGATTATTATTTTTTAATAAATTTAATTAAATATCATAAACGTAATAAATAAAAATAAAATTTTATTTCTTATTTACTTTCTCTAAAAAAATATTTTTTTATAACCTTACATGAATAAATAAAATTTTAACATTACAAAATAACCTTTAATAACTCGATAACCTTAATATAAAGTTACAAATAATTAGCAATATGTTGTATTTGACCTTTGCTCTTGTGATGTAATTTAATTACGCGGTACAATAGTGGTCACGATCGATTTCGATTATTACCGGTCTATATAACTTTTACCGTCTACCTTGGAAACTTAACTAACATTCTAGTAAGGTTTTCGCATTATCCATTTATGACAATAAATAAATGGTAATTTATTAACCCGCATGGGTCAACCGACCTTGTTACTTTCATTAGTAAATTTACATTTATTACTTCAACAAAAATTACCTAGTGTTATAAATTACGGTATTATAATTGGGTAGCTGAAAACGTATTTTTAAATTAAAACTTTAAAAATATTATCAGTTAAATTTAAATGAGTTGTGCTAAGTTATACATGAACCTTTTTTGAATGTTAATGACGTCCTTTGAAAACCCTTGGATTATATTTATATTAAATATTTATTTCTCTTCAGAGCTTGTAAAACAATATTTTCGACTTTTTGCTTTAAACTATTACGTTTTTTTTGTTTCAGCATTAAAGTTTTGCCTGCTATGGGTTTCGAAAACCTGAATTCGCTCGAAACTATCAACTTGCAAAATAATAAGTTGACCCACATACCGGAAGAAATTATGGAGCCGATTGTGGATACTCTTCGTGTTGTGGATATTATGGGTTAGTATAACATATGTGTCATTATCAAATTAATTTATAATATGTCAGTATATGTCATTAATAAAAAAATAAGATAATTTAAGTCAGTTAGGCTTATATTTAAAACGGTTCTCTGCATGTATCTAATAAATTTAATTTAAAATTTCTATTAAACCATCAATTTAGCAGCCCCTTAGTTTAATACATTTCAAGAGTATCGTTATCAAAATGATAATGATCAGAATATTCAAGAGTTTCATAAAAGTGCTTAAATGAGAAACCGTTTTCACAAATTAATTTATTTAATTATGTAAAAATATTATTTTGCTCGCAAAATATATAAAATTGTATCAATAGCAAAAAGCTACTATGAAATTTTTTTTATACAATATTTTGAAATTTTTTTCTAAATCTCAAGAATAAATATATAATAAATTGAGCATAGTAACATATTTTTTATAAGCTGAAATATTAAATAAAATTGAGCACTGTCTTACAAATTAATTTTAGTCCGGTGTCGCATTACTTACTCAGTAGTTGTTGATTGTGTTTACCTCGTTGTTACGCGTTGGGTTAATTAATTAAATTAATAATTTTCAGCAGTTTGAAAAAAAATATTTGTGACATTTAATATAAGTTTTTTTCCCTATTAATTGTCTTAATTGCTTATTCTTTTTTTCTATAATACGATTAATAAATATAAATTTTGTGATTATATATTAGGTTTTCCTAGATTTTCCAAATCTCAATGATAAATTTCTTAATGAATAATAGTAACATACAAGACTTTTTTTGTTTTAAAACGCGGTGGAACAGCGTTCTGGCACCTTTTTTACGGTATTTTTAATATTTAAAAAACATTGACAATCTGCGTAACATTTAATTTCTTAATTTTTACGTAAATATGATTATTTTTAAGTGTAAAAAGTTTAACTCCAAGCTTAAAAATAAATGAAAATTTCGGTTACTTCTCAATCGTCGGTTCCACTAAAAAAAGAACAAAACGGAAACGATGACAGAAAATATGGAAATTTTGATCTGTAAAGTTTGGATACAAAATATAGAAAGCTACAATAAAATTTACGGTTTTTTACAATATTACGATTTTAAATTAGTAAGAATCAGATAAAGAACATATAAACCAAATTTTGATCAATAGGAGAGCGCAAAAAACAATTATCACTTCTCAGAAGTCAAAAATTCACGTCAAAAGCAATAAAATCGTGCCGTCGCCGTCGCAGTGGGAACGCTCGTTACCGAGCGTTCCCACTGCGACGGCGCCGACACGATTTTATTGCTTTTGTCGTGAATTTTTGACTTCCGAGAAATGATAATTGCTTTTTGCGCTCTACTATTGACCAAAATTCGGTTTGAATACACTTTGATCAATACTCTCATAGCAATAAATTGTTAAATAAATAAATCTCTCATATAGATTTTGTTTAATTTCTTATGCCCTTCGTTGCATAGGAAAAGCTGCTTTAAATTAAATATGAATGATATTTTAATATATTTTTTTTTAATAAAACGTTAAGTTCCGGCAATTGTTTTGCTTAAAACAATCCCTTGTAACATATATTAATTTTAAGCTGTTATAATAATTTGTTAGAATATGTAACTCTTTACTTAGTAATACCACCACCACCTATAAGTATACATTTTTATGAGCACATATTCAGTTTTTCTAGATTTTCCAAATTACACATTTAAAAATGAAATCGAGCTTAGTGACATATGGGCCGTTGATTTTGAAAGTGGAACAAGTCCATATTATGTTATTGTTCGATAATTAATGGTTTGCGTTTGAACTGATTTTAAAATATTAGTAAGTAATATTAAACTTATTTTATATTGTTTAATTTTATTTTTTTCTAATGAAAATTAGCTCTAACTCATTTTTTTATCAACAAAATTGACTTACCCCACTTTTAAAATAAACGGTTTTATATTGAATAATAGCAACAATCATTAAAATATATCACTGATTTTCAGACTGCTTTTAGTCTGGTGTCTCATTTTTTGCAAGTATAACTTGTAATTAGCGAGACACACTTTTTGTAATATCATTAAAAATTTACGTAAAATAGCGAATTTTAATATATAAAATAGCGAAGTACTTTTAATTTTAAATAGCATATAAATCAATATTACTTGTTTCGTACATTTATTGTGTTTATTGAATTTAAATGTGTTTTATAAAATAAGACACATCAATAAAAATACATCTGCAAAAAGTACATTGATTGATCTGAAGATTCGCTATTCTCAAATATTTATACTGAAATTGACTTGTTAAATGTGATGTCTTTACAGTAAAAAGGCAGCTGTTTGATTATTTTCTTAAGTTAGCGTATTACTAACAACACAAAAATATTCTTAGAAAAGAAATAACGTAACGGTTTTATTATTTCATAATAAATTGAATGCCAATTAGTTGAAAGTGTTTCGAAGTTATTTATTTTCCGATACAAATCTCAGGGGTGAATAATATATTATTTTTGGCAAACAACACACAAGTAGACCAATATTAAACCATTAAACATTTACATCAAAATAAAGTTATACACCTTCGTAAAATTCATCTTTCGTTTGTAACGCCTCGTTTCGCATCTCGTCCTGTAGTATCCTTTTACAACTTAATAAACGAGAAATACACGTCATATAATGACGAAATATTGTATTACAGCGACCTTTTAGGTAATATTGACAGTATCAAATTCATCCTTTATTACGTGACATAAAAAAACTTTACCAGTTCACAGAAGCACTTAGGCCTATTTTATGTCCATAATCTAACTTGGAGGCATTATCGCTCCTACACCCTTTCAACCCAGTCACGTAACCCGTAATAAAATGTATTCCTAATCATTCGGTTTCAATGTTTCCAGCCGTTTTTTTTAGTGTTTGCTTTGTGTAATTAATTGGCCATTTTTACTGATCGCTCAGTTCAATGGAAACACATTGCTCTCTAATTGCAAACGAACGAATAAATCATACATACATAAAATTTTACCATATTTGTGTTTATACGAGCATCGTATTAATTAATGTTTATTGACGCTGTACAATCAAGTAATTATATCCAACTACATTACGTGACTAAGAGCTATGTGGTTCACTAGGATATGTTTGATAAAAACAATGTGTTGTAATTAAACGCTGTTTAATTATTATAAATGTATGTTATCAAATATAATTTATGCTAGGAAAACTAATCAGTAATGCAAATAATACATTCAAATTTAATTAAACTGTACGATATTTTCTTACTTTTAAAAGCTCAAATAATCTGTACTTATTTTAAAAATCAGTGCAATTTTATCCTATCCTAATTTATGTGCAGATATTTTTTAGGCACTTTTATTTATAAAAAAATATTGATAGCAATTTCAATTTATCTATGAAAACGATCAGTGCCACACAAATGAATAATTATAATAAAGCGGATTTCGTTCCACGAATTTCAATTTTGCGTCATTCAATTAAATTTTGTAGAGCGAAATTCGGGTTTAAATTATCCATTTGTATGACACTGATATTTTTCATAGATAAAAAAAGCAATTTTCCAATTTATATTTTTGATATAGTTTTTTGAAACCAATACAAATTTTTTCATTTTTTTTTTATAATAAAAACTGAAACTCTTTGAATAGCAAATATAAATTATATATTTGTGTATTACTATAATATAAAAAATATCTTTCAATTGATACTATTTATTCTGTTTATCAAAAATACTTCTAAACGGTTAACAGTAGCAACGTGACATTTGCATACGTCATTCTGGCTGCCATTTCTGTTTCATCTGTTCTAGATTATTTCAACTATTAAAAATGGAAAAAATGAGTATAATCTATCCCGAGCGAAGCCTGAATTTTCGAGATATTTCAAGCAATATTTTTTTATTGGATCAATAAATTATACTACTTGTTACTTACAGTATTTTATTAAAACAACATAACTTATTTTCAGAGTAGTGTATTTAATGCAAGATACCTAGATAACCACCTTAATTTATTTAGAGGCATAAATTATATAACATCAATATTAATACAGCTAATTCTTAATTTTTTTTAGTTCTTACAGGTGATTCGTAAAAAAAATTATATTTCTCTGGTTATAGGCACCCGTTTCAATGAGTCCATTATTTCTGAATCTTTTTGTGAGCTACTTAAATATGTTTACCTAATTTTTTTATATCTGCTTGTGGACATAGAGCTACTACGGCAAATAAAAATATCTCCTATCTCAACTCTTACAATTTGGGGTGACGATGGCATTTCAGTTGCAATTGAAAGCCATTTAATTTTTTACTTCTTTAGGAACTTGACGGACATTTCAATTAATTTTATGATCGTTTTGACATCTAAAAAAATAAATTATTATATAATACTAATGATATTTTTGATTTTAATATAATTAAAAATAAATTTTAAAAAGTTGTATCAAGCTGCATAAGTACAGTTTTTGGAGAATAATAATAAATGGATTAAAGTTATCAAAAGTAAAAATAGTATACATATTCATTTATAGTATTGGGTATGAAATATATCAATATTAGGATTGTTTTATTATTATTTTATATGAAATTATATTTCTAATAATAGGATTATTGTCATGTAAAAATATGTACACATAGTACCTTAACATATTATTAGGTAAAGTACAACTATTTATATTTTTTCATTTTAAGCCCATTTAATTCATTCGAATACTATATTTGCCTTATCTCAGGCAAATCTAACGGTACCTAGCAATTCTTAGTCATTATGTTATGTAACAGAGAAAAGACCGCATTGACTAATTTTTTGATAGGGATGGCTGGCAAAGTTAAAACAAAGGCAGGTATTGCCTACACAAATATCTTTCTATTATCTGTAAATTTTTATCTCTATTCAGACATATTTTTACCCAAATAGTCCACGGAATATGCTGCATTAAACATTAGTGTTAAATATTAACAATAAGTAAATCTGTAAAATTGTGATGCAATGTTTTTTCTGATACCAGCTAAATATAGGTTGTACTAAATTATGTAATTAAAATTAAAATATTTTAACAGGTGTTTTAAATCAAACTTGATTTTTTTTGCTTAATAAATATGAAAAATATTTTTTTTAATAATTTAAGAACTCAATATTAATGCTTTTTATTATCTGACATTATTGAGAGTACCCAAAAAAAATTTTTGAGGTTATGGATTTTTCTTTCCACTGGAAACCTCCGGCGCGTTCGCGCGCGCGCCGTTGCAAGCCCGCGTCCCGTTAAACTTATAAAACACTATGTAGACAACTTCTAATACGTCAATAAAAAATACTTTTCAGATAATCCCTTGATCTGCGACTGCGAACTGCGCTGGTACAGCGATTGGTTGAGCGGCCTCAGAGACCGCGACGACGAGATGATGCAAAAGAAAAGGACCCTTTGTACTATGCCTAACGAGCACAGAGAGTACAGCGTGCAAAACATGCCGTTGGAGAAAATGGCCTGCGTGGGCAAGAGCAGAGCAGGAAGGGCGTCCTCTAGAGGAAAGTCCTCCAGGATATCCATTACGACTCCTATGATGGCCATGTGCCTTGCCATATGCCTAGTGTGAGCTGGATTTGTAAAATATATACATTTGTTAAAAAAAAGTTGTTCCGTTCACGGTTATAAATCATATAATAATGGTTAATTTTAACTCGTCGCTAATTTGTAGGTTAACTTGAAAACGGTCGGATGTCAGTTAGCTGTTAATTTAACACTTATGCATTATCATTTACGGGAGCAAAGTGGATATCATCATACGATGATATATTTTATTGATAATAAAGGAAATCAATATGCCATATTGAAGATATTTTCGATGCCGGTGAATATTTTCGCTCGAGTGTCAGGGGCGAAGATTTCGCTGCGTTTCTAAAATATTTTTAATGTCACATATTGAATGTCGTGTATTTTTATAAATATTTTTCATTTGATAACGTATATACAAAAATTAACGTAATGACAAACAACTTCGTGATTTTTTCGCTTGGCTCGCGTGAATTTTCTCAAATCACAGAACGAAAGAATCCAAATCATTATAATATGAATATTTTGGAATGTTTATGCGCATCTATTCTAAAATAGTGTTCAATCATGTTGTTATTATCAAAGTGTAATTAAAAATCCCTTCATTGCCTATGCACGAGCCTAAAGAGGTTAAGTGATCAAATATCGTATGTACATAATTTGGATGAATACAACTTAAAAAATCAGGGTGTTTCAAGCAAAAAACCCTTCGATCAAATAAAATCAAAGGGGGGGTCTCGATACATATCACATGTATGTCTGATATTATTCATTAGCTTAAATAATTATTATACTCTCTATATATTTTATATGTATATTCAGTGTCATTTGTGAAGGAAATATACATACGTTATTATGAAATATTATTATTAAGCGTATATATTTAATCTGTATACCAACCCCTATTTTAGTATTATATATATATATATATATATATATATATATATATATATATATATATATATATATATATATATATATATATATATATATTTATATATACATACATAATATGTTAGTGGTGCATATCACAGTCATATCATTAGCGGGTAAATATATGTGTAAGTGTAAATTAAATTTACATTTATAAAATTATAAAAATTAAATTTTAAAATAAAAACGACGTTTTTCTCAATATAGATGCTTACAGCCAGTGTAGTGTGAACGCATTATAGCAACAAACCATTTTTTGTCAATATTAAAATAGATGTCGTTAATTTAACGTTGTAGTGTTTTAATAAAAAAAAATCGCACCTCAATATTGTTCAATGCATGTTTAATTATTATAAGTAAAAGCACGAGTAGTGATAAATTTTTCCTTTCTATGGATCAAATTATGTGTGTTTTAAATGAAACTCATGTCGTACATAATATTAAGATATTACGAAAAATTACGGTTCTGTGTCTATATGCATTAGAGTTGTTAATTATTGTTAAAAATATGTTTTCGCCGCCGCCAAGAGATGTCTCTAAATATTTTAAATTTCAGCAAAGCTTTCATTGATGTATAATCGAATGTAATATTACGCTTGATTTTATTTTAAAAACGCATTAAAGTGTCGTACGTGTGTTTTGAATTTTTTTGGAATTTTTAACAAGCTCTGAATCATGTGTAAGAGCTTTTGAACCAGTCTATACATATCTAACGAGGCGCACCCGCCGTCTCCATACATATCATTATGCAATATTTCAAATCAAGAAATTATTGCATTTTATAATAAATAGGCAATATATAGTCGTAAATTATATATTAAAGCCTTATATACAGTTATTTTATTTTATTTCGACATTTTTTCGGCGTTGAAACATTTGATGTATTAAATAGTGATAGTCGTATAATTGTAATTTTTTATTATTTTATCATGTTATCCATTTTGGACGTATTACTAATTTTGCTTTTAAACTATATATGTATCTACATGTGCATTAATTAAATAATACCCAGCATAAATATTTATATATGAAATTTACTGATTACCCACAATATAATACATATTTGAAAGTGCATACATGTTGTTCATATAATGAAATATTAAATATTCTAGTTGTTGTTATTGTAAGAAATTCTCGTCTATTCTTTAATATATAAATTATCTCTATACATGTATATGTTTAATGTAAATCGATGTAAGTTTTATTCAGATAATAATAAAAAAAAATACAAAAGCCTTAAATATTATCTTTCATTTTCATAACTTATTACAACAATGGAAATGATATAATTCGCACTTACTATTTGGGCGATAAAACATATCTCATTATATTTATTATATATACACATGTAAATATGAATATATAGTATACGATAAATTGTTAAATATTTTTACAAGTATTGCGAAAGTATACTAGATAAGATAAAATTGATCTAACTTGATTTGCTATGTTATATTTTTGGAAAAGAAAGTAAATTTATTATTGAATGATATTTTTAATGTAACGTAACTTCTATTTACGTGAATATATTAAAATTTAATTAGCATGTTCTGAAAATATAAATATACCGCTCTTTATAAATACATGACTTCCAGAAGACAGATATCCTAAATAACATATTTTATAATTAAATACACCAAGTTAAAAATACCAAAACTTAATATATTTATATATATGATATATACATATTACGAATTAATGCGAGCGATTTTTTAAAGTATTTTTTTCTATGCACATATTTATTATTATAAGCAGTTGTTTTTAATCATTAATAATACAACACTATACTGACTATTAACATATTAGTTTTAGACAAGCAATTTAAAATGAAAATATAATTGTTCAACCAAATTTTAATATATTAATAAAAATATGATCATTTGAATTCAAATTTACTTATACGTGTTTAAGATAAATTAAAATGGCATCAGGATTAAAAATATTTTTTTTTATACCTGAAATTATACCCTTTAGTGTGCCACTCATTTTCCCGTGAAAAAAAAAAGCAAAAAATTAAGATTAATATTTGTGACTTACCAAACAAGTGTATTTGTTACGCCGACAAAAGTAATGGTTTGAGATTTGGAGATATTTTAAATTGTCTCCAGAAAAAGGACAGTCAGGACTTACGTTAATACAAAGGAATACTGTAAATGCCCTGCAATATTATTGCCAAATCTCGAGCTGTTCAAATTTTTACAAATTATTTGTGTACGTAAATTCCGTTTAAAAATTATAATTATAAGCAATTATTAAAATATAAATTATATGTATATATGTATATACATTTTAGAATTTAAAAGTTTATTTATACAATATGTTATAATACTTATATAATGTGTGTTTATTGGTTTACCATAAATTAATTTTAGTATTATATTAACTCGTTAATTAAAATTTCTGTGAATCCATTGGTTACCATGGCAAAAATGATTACCTAGAAATAAATTTAATCTGATCGCGCACTGTTAAACCAAATATCGCAATTACGTATTGATCCGGAACATATGGCGATTAATGGTTTAACTCTTTGAGATTCGCATATCTGCAAATCACAAATTACAATCGAACAAGTCGTTTCATTTCGCAAACGAAAATTGTGGTGGTCGAACGTTTTTGTAAAACGACTCAAAAATGAAAATAGTCTATGAAAATTGTGGTTTGAAAGAAATCATCAAAGTAATACAAATACTGTATATATAGTATATTTTGAAGTGATGTTGAAAAAACAGAACAAGTTAAAAGTTAACAATTGCGAGAACAATAAAATATGGTGAGGCAGGATTTTATTAAAAATATTCAATCGAAAGCTGTATATTTATGCAAATTTTATCTTAACGCAGCAAAAACTTGCCCAAGCAAAAGTCAGGGCAGTTCAACCAGATATTATCGGGCGTGGTTTGTGTTGCTGGATTTTCTATAATTTTTATCATAATGCTCTTCGACGCGTATTCCATGACGAATCCTCGAGCAAAAGATATGGAACTTGAAACTGCTGCTACTTCATATAACTATGCAAAATCATGTGGTGTTACAAGTAACTCAAATTGTGAAATCGAATGTATTAATATGGATGCTAATTCATTGACGAAAAGTGTTGAAAAAGAATTTGGGGTATGTATATTTTTAACATTTATTAAATATATAAATAAACCTATACTTTTATTGAAGTTAAGTTAAAATCTAACTTACAATGTGCTATATTCTGAATACTTAGATTAGCTGAATGATTTATTTTTGTAAAAACATTGACCAAATTTTCAACCAACTTCCAACCAAACAATTTCAGTTTTATTAATTGTAAGCAGTACTTATTGGAATCAATTGTTTGTTTTGTATCGGCAGCTAATAGCATAAAAAATATTGTTAATCTTTCAATATGACTTTAAATGCAATCCATCGTTATCATGATATTTTTTAATTGAGGTTGTACTAAATCTATTTTTCATTGTTTTATAAAAAAACGTATTTATCATAAATACAATGAAAACAAATAGCAAAACGTTTTATTGCCAATTAAATCAGCACTGAAATATTGAGTTGCACGTCTATATAAAAGTCTATAAGGATAGTGGTATTTTTGTTCCTGATCAATTTTAATTTTATCAAATATCAGTCACTATCAATCGTAGACTTAATTTTATATATTTCTCATCAAAGATTGGAAATCGGTTGTGAAAATATACGAAATTTTATTTTAAAACCTATTTGTGCTATTTTCACCATTTTTAATCTATAAACATTTACATTTTAATTAAAAATAACACTTTGTGATCATATAACTTTTACTATATTACTAATTCTATGTCTTTTTATTGCAGAAATTGAACTCCGATATATGTAAAGTCATTAACATTCTTAAAGTGACAAACCTTTGGGTCAATGGTGGCATATTGTCGCCCGGTTGGTTGAACTCTACCAAGTTTAAAGTCAAGCATCTGACATTATCCGGAGAATTCATCGAAGATATCGAATCGGGAGCATTCAGCGGTTATTCTTTTACACACTTGGAATCATTAAATCTCATCAGCGTTACCATAATTAATTTTCAACGTGGTCTAATGGAAGATAAAGTATACCTTTCGAGTCTCAGCATGGACAATTGTAGAGTTATCTCCATCGAAAGATATTCACTTCAACCAGTCCAACGATCCCTGGTGATCTTTCAGATTAACAGAGCAATTGAAGAATTTGATCCTGAAAATTTTACTGGATCCGGTGAAATGTCTGCTTTGGAAACTGTCGATTTTAGCTTTAATCGGCAGCTTTTGGTTAATTCTAAATCTTTTTCATCACTGACCAAATGCAAAGCGCTTTCCATGGTACTTAGCAATATTAATACAATAGCACCGAATGCTTTTAGTCTAATGTCTTCTTTGGAATTGATTCATTTGAACAAAAACAATTTATCAACCATAACTGAAGATATATTCCCGAAAAACAGTAAACTAAAATTTAATCTAGCGGAAAATCCGTGGAAATGTGATTATAGTTTACAATGGTTGTGTAAGTATGCCATTAAAATTAATGACTGGCCAACTTGTTCAGAACCTGTTGAAAAAAAAGGTATGTCGGTTTTTGACGAATGGATATGTTATGAACCACCTGAGACCACAACGTCGTCAACAACAACTACAGAAGTAGTTACAGATCCAAGCACAGAATCAACCTCAGGAACAACCACACAAGCAACGACAGAATCTACGGAAGAAACGACTACAGCTTCTACACAAGAATCTTCTGAAACAACAACTGCAAAATTAACTACAGAAACTTCTACAGCAATCACTGATTCACCAGAAACATCTACGACCACTTCTACAAGCACCGATGCACCAGAAACATCTACGAATACCTCTATAAGCACCGGTACACCAGAAACATCTACGAAAACTCCTACAAGCACCAATGCACCAGAAACATCTACGAACACTCCTACAAGCACCATTGCACCAGAGACATCTACGAACACTTCTACAAGCACCGATGAACCAGAAACATCTACAAACACTCCTACAAGCACCAATGCACCAGAGACGTCTACGAATACTTTTACAAGCACCGGTGCACCAGAAACATCTACGAACATTTCTACAAGCACCGATGAACCAGAAGAGCCAATCGATCGCATATTTATTACATGCGAAGGATCAAATTCTCCAAAAGATAATTCGATTGCTAAGCAATCAATTGATTTCTTTATAAAAAGTAACGGACCTGGAAGCGTAAGTATTGAAGTCATGACAAAAGCTAGAAAAACACAAAAAAATCATTTTTTGATATGGTTTCACAAAGATTTTGCTGAAGATAGAATTAAAGATATACAATGTAAAGAAGATTTCAAACCATACACAGTAATCGATAATCTGCAGCATGACGAAGTCTATGTGTTTTGTTTCGTGGAAATAGGTGAGAATAAGATATCTCCACTGAATTGCAAAGCTTACGTGGTGGAAGACAGTTGGAACAAACAAGCTTGGCTCACTAACGGCGATGTGTTAATAGTGAGCGTCATTGCTGGTGTTGGCTTTTTATGTTTCTGGGTTTTTGGAGGTATCGGTATTTTTTTATTGGTCAGAAAAAATCCGTCCCTACTTCGCGGCAGTAAGAGAATTGTGATAGTAAAGCAAAGGAACACTGATGCAATCGTTATGCCCCCAAAATTTTCTGAAAAGTCAGAGGCCAAATATGAGGAGTATCCGAGTATGTTTACAAAGTTTTCTTCTATTAGAAGCTCTTATAGAAGACCTTTTTTTAGAAGAAGCGTTTCTGAGACTAGCATTGTCTCGGGAAGTTACATATCTCCTTCTGAACCAACTAGTATACAATTGCTCACTTGGAGATTAGAAAGATTAAGGGGTAGAATGGATAATAGAATACCACCCGTAGCTGCTAGACCGACATCGCCAGATTTAGGAAATGACTATGAGAGTATTTCATGCATTACTGAAGTTTGACTTTTATATATGTATATTTATTACCAAATTGTTATTTTTTTATGTAACATATGTATATTATTTATTAAATTATATTATTATTCATAACATCTATTTTTTTCCCCCAACGTCACCTATCTAAATATAACAAAGAATTTTAAAAGTTCCATTCAACATCGCCATTCTATTAGTTGACATCTAATAAATTTTAACGCCTGAAGCACACATAATTGAAAATATTTATAGTGAATTCAAAATAAGAAAATAATACTTTCTTTTTCAGCATTCGATGCTTGTAAAAAAATTGTAATTTATCTTTATTTTTTATTAAATCTGTCAACGCCCAAGTGTTTGCCATTTAGTCATGCATATGACATCTATCACACGGCACGTTTATTATATTATTACAAAGTTCTTGCTTTTTATTTAATTTAATATAAAATACATTTGCTAATGAATTGCTAGAATAATTACATTTTAATAACGATTAATTTTTGATTGATAAATGATTAATAAAATACATATTAAGTAATAATGTAATATAAACAGACTTTTTAGATTGCGCAGGAGAGTTCAGTGTTACAGAAATTGTATAAGATAATGTTTTGTTTTAATTGTTTATGACAATCTTTGATTAAAAATATAATATTATAAAAGACTCACAGATAAACATTTAATTACATAACTAAAATTTTTGATATTTGTATATTTTTAAATATTTTAAAACTTAAAGCTATTCACTAATATATATTTGATTTTTAGAAACATCCTATATAATCTTGCTGTTATGAAAATAATTTTAAGAACTCTCACCGCGTAATCAAATTACTTGCAGCAATTTCTATAAGTAAAATAGTATTTTTAAATGATGAATAATCATGGTCATTTAATTAGTTAGTAAAAATAATACTACAATTTTATTTACACAATTAAAACATTTTACTAGCTATTAAGAATAAATTGATTACTACTTTAAAATTTGTAGCTAAACAGCTGCGAAAGTTTTTATGATGATATTTGATTTTTCAATAAAATATGACACTATACAATATATCAATACTTCACATTTTACTGCAGACTACACCATAAGTATGTACTTTATTTTTGAGAAAAATATATTTAAAATCACAAAAATACGTACAAGATATATTCACAAAATTATAAAAATTCGCGTATAAATGTATTTACAATTACTTTATCTCTGTGATGTATACATAGTGTACATATCATTTAATAATGTAAATTTATTTTGAAATATTTTAAATAAAAAGCAAATGTACTAGTAATTAATTTGCAATACACTTACATATTTAAATATTATTTGAGACTAAAAATAATTTTCTGCTGTAAAATTGAGTGGTATTAATTTACCAATACAGTCAAGCGTGTAAGAATAGTGATTTTTACTTAATGCATAGTTAATTTTTAATAAATAATTATTATTATGTTGAACTCTGAATTCTGGATAGCTAGATCAGTTGACGTGAAGAGGGAATCAGCCGCTAATCACTTTTTTTGCGTCTCAGACTAATTCGCCATATTGTTTAAAAATCGCGGCTATTAAAAAAAAACAAATAAAATATTCACTGTTAAATAAATATAAATTAAAATATAAATATTTTTTGTATTATCATATTTTCACAATCAATTTTGTTAAAATTTTGGCTTAATTTATTCAACAGATTGATTCGCCATCTTGTTTCAAAGTAGAAGCTATTTTAAATAATAGGAAAATCGTAACTAAAAAAGGTAAAACTGTTTAATAATAGAAATTTAAATACAATAGTTTTTTTGTCAGTAATTAAAATTATAAAAAAATGTTAACATTTTCGTTATTTATGATATGTAAAAATGTCTCATTACAAATATTATAAAAATATTTTTTGTGAATATCTCAACTAAGTTTGTTAGCTTGTTTTCAATGACGACATACCATCAAAATCAAAATTCATATTACTGTTAAAAAATTATAAGAAAAAAATAAAAACATTAACAACAAAAAATAAATTATATCTGAAAATAAAATTTTAATTACTGTATAAAAAATCCAAGAGAAAATAGTAAATAGCTCAAAAATGTTATAATTGCTATTAAAACAATTTTTTTGTATTCCACACAGTGGCGTAGCCAAGATTTTGTCAAGGGGGGGGGGGGGGGTTGTCAAGAAAAAAGGCAAGATAATTGCCAAAATCAAACCAAAAAATACTACAAAATATTATGCGTATAAATCAATGACTATGACAATACCAAATTTTAATTTTTTTTAATATAATGTGTTTCCGGATTTTATAATTGTTTATAGAATGCCGAAACAAATCATGCTTTAATGGCATAATTTAAATTATCAGTAATTTCATCACCATACTTAATTTCAAATAAAATAAAATATTCTTTACTCTATCATTTATTATATACGTATATTTTATTTATCTAATTAAGATAAATATGGTTATTAAAATGAAGATATATTACTATTATTTCAAGAGCAAAATTATAGTATGAGTTATAGCCAAATAGTTGTAACCGATTAACTACTACCGATTGCCATTATTTTCCTCCTTTCACGCCGCATTCGAGAGATGCAGCGTGCTCAAACTTGGCACATTGACCGAGATGTCATCGAGGAACAATGCCAAGGGTGAACGACAAACGGAGACGTTTATTTATTATTTTTTTCCTCCACTAGATATTACGTAGTAGAAATTACAGCGCGTTACAATCGTCTGGCAGGCGCGTTTTAGAAACGCGTTATAAGGGCGTCGCCGCAGATATTGTTAGAGCGGAAGACAAGAGCACGATAATAAGAAGGGTGAACCTGGATAAAATGGACACTCAACCAAATTAATATTCTAACCTAAACAAATAAGAAGCTTTTTTTTTGCACAATAAGATTTATAAGCACATTTGTAATTGCTCATTGATAATATCGATATGTTTCGTAGACCTGTAAAAATCGCAGTGACAAATTTATTATTCATAAACTTATACTACTAATCTATTGTACTTGTTAATTATCGAGGCTCTTACAATATTTTTAATAGGACCAAAACTTGATTGAATTTTAATTTAAAAAAATTATATTTTACTTGGATTTTTTATTATTAAAAGACAAATAATTTTTTTTTATGTACTAAATACTTAATTTAAGGTTTTGTCATGTATATACGTTTAACAACTGATATGTTTTTAATATAATGTATAAAAAAATACGATTGCTTCTCATTTAAAAAAATTGTGGATTTTTTTTATATACCTCTTTTTAGTTACAATATGAAAAAAAAAGTGTGGCACTCAAATGGTTAAATAAAACTATACTGTTGTATATTGATTATATCTTAATAAAACAAATTTTATCAACTTTGTTTTATTAAGATATAATCAATATGGCTATAAAAACTAGATACTTTATTATGGGAAATAACTAAATAGTTAAAAAATAAATCCACCATAAAAATATAAATTTCATAGCTTATACAGACCGAGTAAATACAATGATGCTAACTAGTGCTTTTTATACATTGGATAAACTTATTGAATGGCACTAAATATTTTAAACGTTAAGAGTAACTAGACTAATAAGCAAAATAAAAGTTTTAATAAATACTTACAAAGTCAACAGATTACATTTTTCAAGAATTTACATATATTTCTTAACAAACATCTATGCTTATAATTTAAGACTTTCTCATTGTTATTTAATAAAACTCTTGGTTAAATTATTGTAGTGAAATTAATAACCAATAGTTTAGCTTGTGCAAAAATTACTTGAAAATACATCTATTTAAAAATTTAACAGTGCATTAATTTTAATATATAAAAACATGGACCTATATTATTAAATATAATAAATGGTTTAAAATGCTTATGTATAACAGTTAAATTTATAAATTTAAAAATACTAGACCTTTAAATAATATGCTATACTAAAATCTAGCGTTAAATAGCTGTCCCTACACACAAATGTATAATTAAATAAACATATTTTAAAACTTTGCTCTAAAAGCTTTCTATCATTGCGGTACTCGATATTTAATATAAAGGGCACGCTTACCACAAAATATTAAACCTCGCTCCACATATGCTTGCTTGGTGTGGAGTAACATCAGTGACACTAATTTAATAAGTTATTTACTAAAAATATTATACAATACACATGTTTATACTTATTTAAAAAAAAACGTTTTTTTTTTATTTACAAATAAAATATTACAAAAAAAAAATTAAAATTGATTGATATTTGTGTGGGTACTCCCAGGTTTACCCTACCATTGCTTGCGTTCCGCACCATCCGAACCATTCGAAACCACGATTGACAGGCAAAGTTGTACGAGCGTGAAAAACCGGGAAAGCTAATATAAAGTCGCAAGCCGAATTCTCGGACAATAGGACAACAGAATTAGTCGCATTGTTCGCGCGTCACACTTCTCGCGCCACGTTGTCGTCTATTTTCGTCCGTTCCTAGGCCGCTAAAGAACAATACTCGTAAAGCTAATTTCAGAGACTTAAGGATCGCGGTCAATTTATTTTCTAGTTGGAAAAACATCCTCAAAGTCGAAAAGATGGCTTAACACTTAGACGATGACGCCATATGGCCACGGGCGTAAACTGACGCCAGTACGCTCCACTGCTGACGCTAATAGGCGTCACGTTGTGGGTATCGAGATTTTTATCTGACATTTATATTTACTTTGCTAACTGTTACACCCCGCGGAAAAATGAAAAGCAGTTGTATTTGATGGAAAATAGAACGACGTTTGACAGGCGCTTGTCGGTGTCGCCGTACATTGAGTGTTGGGTATCATACTTCAATAACAAATCATAAAAATGTATTTATCTATACAATATTAAAAAAAAGCTAAATATATTTTATTAAAATAAACTTTGCACACTTGAATTTAAAAATATATACGTAAATATACATACATATATAATAATGTTGAAAAAATCAACAACAAGGAGTAGGCTTCTCTGGGATTTAATACAATGGAGCCATATTACAGGACGCTACGAACTAGCGTATCGTACAGGACGCGCTCCACATTACGAAGCCGAGCATCTTCGACGCTTTATCGCAAACTTTGAAAATATCCATCCCTGCTTGAACGTTCCAAGTAGGGATTGCAATAATATTGGTAGTTTTACCGGTATTGAAAGTTATATTATTATTTTAATTAATTTCGAATAAAATAAATAATCCAAATTCTACAATGTTTCACTATGTTTATTCATTGGCAAAACCAAAGCATTTAAACACCCCGGCAATTGTTGTCTTTAAGGATATTGAATAAATATGTAGTAACTATTGTCGTATTCGTGTTGTTTTTTATAAGATAATTAACAAGCAGGTCAAATATTTACTTCAGTTACTGACATTTATGATCTGATTTACTATTTATAAATATTTCGGGTTTCAAACAATAAGAAGCATTTAAACAATCTTCTTTACATTCAGGTTCTTCTAAAAATACTTCATACGCTGATCTTGTGTTATTTACGAGTACCAATAAAAATCATTAGAACGACTGTGTACAAGAGCCATTTTGTTTCATCTACTTCTTTACTCTTATTTATTCATTACATTGTAAAAGATAAATTAATTTCGAATAAGATAATCCTTATTCGAAAACCAGAAAAGAACCCAGGAGAAGTAAAATCTTACAGCCCAATTAGTATTTTGCCTATTTTATCAAAAATGTTTGAAAAGCTACTACTCTATAGAATAAATCCAATACTATATACAGAAACAAGAAATGATCCCAAGGCAACAATTTATTTTTTTGCAAGAGCACGTTACATTATTTTAGTGGAAATATAATTAACAATGTCTGTCTATGCATATTTTGTGAATTAATCAATAATAAGCTTTTAAACAACCTTTCTTACACTTAAATCATGTATACAAATATATACAGATGTTGTGATATAATAATAAGTAATAAATAATACAGAGGATAAATGGAGTTATGATCTCTCGGCGAAACATAAATCAATTTAAATAATCCGCTCGTCGTGGCAAAAGAAGTGGGAAACCAGAGATAGAACTTATTTTTACAACAACTGCAACCATTCCAAGCGTTTATAATTAATCACATTATGCATCTGCTGAAAAGCTATAAGCAACAAATCTTTGCCAAAACGATCTCACCACTACAAACGATCGTTTTGCAAAATTATAAATACATAAAACACGTGTCTCTGAAGCATAATGAATTCAACACACAATTAACGATCATTCCTAAAATACCTACGACAGAGAGAGAGAGAGAGAGAGAAAAAAAACTAGACAATGCGAGGTCTTCTAAGATTTATGCGTTCCAATCGATCAATTGTTCTTGCTGTTTAGAAATAATCCTCTTTCGTCTCTAGAGCATTTTTAAGAGATTAATATTGTAGCGGCTCTTATAGCTGATTACAAGTTTAAAATATTTTTTTGTGTATAATAATTATATTGTTGTGTGATTCACGCAATCAAAAATAATTAACACATGTACCTGTGTCGTCAATCAAGTGTTAAAGCAGCTGTAGTCGATTAACCTCACTTTTGACATATAATTTGATAGTTGACCTTGACCGACAATTTTAAATGAATTCATTTATGGATGATTATTGAACACAATTTATTTTTTTAATTTAAATTTATATTACATAATATTTAAATAATTATATAATTGTTTATAAATATTTTTTTAAAAAACTGAAAATAATATATGTATAAAAATAGTAATAAAAATATATACCTTCTTTTAAATAAAAATTAATAATGAAAAGTTGTAGCAGAGTATAAAAAGTACAACAGTCAATTTCTGAATAGGAGTAAAGAAAGCATTACTGTCATTTGTCGTCTAGTCTGGCGTGTAAATAAATTACGGGACCTTTATAACTAATAATCTTATGTATTTTAATAATATAAATTTGTGTAAATAAAAATGAAATTCAATAATAAAAACAATAGTGTTTACTGGAAAGTAGCATGCAGGATTAAAAACAACAACAAAAATGAATAAAGTACAGCTCTTTTAATGTTAGATATAGAAAAAGCTTTTGAAACAGTATGACATGACGGTTTGATACATAAATGATATAAATAAAGGGTGTTTTAAAATTAACGCAAGATTTGAATTTGCCGTCATTTGTGCAGTAAATGTTGGCAAGAGTTTAGGGTTGGTAAAAATTCAAAGCCGTTCAAATGTCAATATCGAAGCAGTGCGTGAGAGTGTTGGTGAAAATTCTGGAACATCAATTCAGCGTCGTGGACAAGAATTGCAAATTTCAAGAAGCTCTTTACAGCGTATCTGTGTCTCAATGCTTACAAAATTCAATTAACACAACAACTGAAGCCTAATGCCTAATGACCATGCACAGCGAAGAGAGTTCGTTGAATTTAATTTCTATCGTTAATTTTGGGACACCCTACACAAAACCCCGGTCTATTTCCTAGGTTTAATACGCTCATATCTGAAAACTAAAAGCAATATATATTATTTCACAAAATAATGAACAATTAATCCCGCGTAAAATTCCAACTGGAATTTCTCAGATAAATTTGCTCCAGCCGTGAATTTCGAAACCTTAAATAAATATTTTGAAAGGTGGAAGATTAAAATAAATCAAATTTAATCAGAGGCAATTACTTTCACAACCCGTAGACAAACTTTACCACCATATCTCCTGAATAAAGGGGGCAATAACGTCAAATGGAAAACAAGGGTTAAATACCTGAGCTTACACATGAACGCCAAGCCTAAATTTAATAAACATATTTTGGTACTTCGCTCTAAAGAGTTTGCCGCCATTGCGGCCCTCAGACTTTAGTAGAGTTTTTTCAATTTTTTCTAAATTACAAGTCATTCACAATAAAGCTATAAAAATAGCATACAATACACATTTATATACTAATCTTAAAAAATGCATATTAACTCTCAAATACCAACAATTAAAAAACACTCATTTTCATACCAGAAAATATAAAAATGCATCTTGCAAAACCAAATCAATGACTACGATAATAACAACATTAAATTTAAGTACAAGCACAAAATGCCAAAGCCCATATTGCTTTAGAGCAGGGGTGGGAAAATCTTTTGGCTGTCGGGACAAATTTAGGATGAAAATCTAGCCGCCGCACGGTGGGGTATTTGCTCGATCTGGGCGGCCAAAAGTCGATTATGAAAATTTAAGCGCAGGTAAAAAAAAGTTGCTCTGTAAAGCTGATAATTTTGCGCATAATAATCAACAATTCCTCCACTCCTTGCATAACGCTAGCGCCCCCACTATCGGTCGGAAGTCAGTCATCCCTTCGAGTGCACGTATCGTTTTCTCGGCGTCGATTGCATACTCGTACATTGGACAATTATTAATATTTTATTTGAGTACAGTTAAAAATCCAAACCATTGATTGTGATAAAACAGGTAAGTGTTTCTACGTTTCATAGCTTTGTTGCAGTTTCTGTCATATTAAACACACAATATTGTTTTGAATAAGTACCATTTGTTAGTACTTTTTCCTATTTTTTTTTCTAATTTTGAGTTCATTAGTTATATTTCCCACCACTTTTTAATGTAGATTTTATATACAATATGAAGCTTAGGTCTTTCTCTTTATGATACATGTAAAATTGGTTGCGGATTTTTGCGGTTTTTACCACATTGCATACCATTATTCTTAAAAATGGGACGGGGCTTAGTCGCGAAAGCTAGGACCTAAACGTTTTAAACTATTATAACTTTTTAATTAGTGTTAACGTCAAATTTAAAATACAGTTTTATAATGATTGTTATTTTTTAATAATATGATCACCATGGTAAAACCAGTAAACCTCAAATTGTAGATCGCGTACTAAAAAAATAAAATAAAAAATTATTTAGAATCACCAAATATACACATATTTAAAAATTAAAGCGATACCGTATGATAAAATACTAGTCAAATACTTTTTCTTGTTAAAAAACAGCAAATATCAAACTTTGTGAAATACACAATTTATTTTTTATGTTTAACACTTTATGCGGCGAAATAACAAAAAACGCGGCGAAAAATAAAAAAAAAGTTTTTTTTTTTTAAAAAAGTTTCTTTTTCTAATGTATTTTTAAACACTTATAATATTATATATTTGACTAAGAGCACTCATGGAATCAACTAAAGTGGAGAAATAATTTTGGTCACCCAGATCGGGCAAATACCCCACAGTGCGCCGGTCACTATAAATAATTGCCTAAATAAGAAGGATAATTTTGTACATTCCAAAGTAATTTTATTCAAACTTAAACGTTTATTGTGCAAAAATAATTTGAAGAAAATGTTAAAAAGATTTTTTTTAAACATAATTAGATATTTATCAAAGTGTACAATTCTCATAAAACATAACATCATATTACATCCGATTAACTTGACCAGTTGGTACAGACTTACCCCGTTGTAACCCATTGGGCTTACGTCTGTCAGGCTACAACGGAAGATATATTAAAAAATAAAATATTAAAAATAAATGAATTTAGGTATATAAAATTAAAATAAAATTTGAAATCGCAACATAACAAAAAATCTACCCACATTGCATTATTTTGGTATTAATTGCACTTACTTCGTCTCAAATTATTTACCAAAAAACTAATTTTAGTAATTAAAAAGTATTTTACTAATTTATATTTTGATTGAAATTGATATGCGACTTAATTGATAATCATTAAATATAGTTCTGGAATATAGTGGGTAAAAAATGTTAATTAAATATATAAACTGTTTGACACTAATTAAGTCCCATCGAGAGATCCCTTGGCATCCGCCCGAGGACCTTGCCGCCGATCTTGTCCCACAAAAGCGCGTAATGGCAGCTTCCCAGCCCGGGAATCGGACTTTGGCGGAAATACACCTTGCATAGCAAATAACCCAACGGGGTAGACGGCCCCCTCCCCTCGCCTCCTGACCACCTCCTCCCAACCGGAGTTCCTCGGGGACAGTCTGGCTACGATTGGGTTATAAGAACTAGGCAAGTCGGTGGTCCAACATCAGAGTACCGCCGTTTGGTTGTGACAAAGGTGCCCTGGCACACATAACTGAGAGATTCGCTCTCATAACGCAAAACGTTCCCGCGAACGTACTTGTGTTTTTATCTTTCCTCGGAATACTACTGTATCTGTTCGCACAGTTTTTCTAAACCAAATCAGCAGCAATGGAAGAACTCGACAAGGATCAAATCGCTCGTGAGTGCTATCATAATCGATAAAGTTAAAACGTTTATTTTTTGTGAAATTGAAATTAAATGATTCAAATCTTGCTTGGCAGTCTTGAAGAACGCCTTCGATGCCTTCGATCAGGAAAAGAAGGGATGCATTGGCACCGTGATGGTTGGAACCATCTTGGGAATGTTGGGTATCTCTTTAACAGAAGGCATGTTAGCTGATATCATAGCCGAAGTTGACGAAGATGGTTAGTAATACAGTTAAAAACATTTTAATCTATAATATTTACTATGACAGTATTATTAATATTTTTATATAACAACAGGATCCGGTGAGTTGGAGTTTGATGAATTCGTAACTCTAGCTGCTAGGTTCATGGTTGAAGAAGATGCTGAAGCTATGCAAGCAGAACTCAAGGAAGCCTTCAGATTGTACGACAAAGAAGGTATTGTACCATTGAATACATAGTAGATCTTTCATAGAATCACTCCTCTGATTTTCTTGTATATGTATCTTAGGTAACGGATACATCACCACCGCTGTGCTTAGGGAAATTCTTAAAGAATTAGACGACAAAATCACCGCTGAAGATCTTGACATGATGATTGAAGAAATTGATTCTGATGGTTCAGGAACCGTTGATTTCGATGGTAATTTTAAATATATTTAAAATATTTATATACCTTTATTTATAATATTTAATTGTATTATTTATTTTACAGAATTCATGGAAGTCATGACTGGCGGAGATGATTAAATTTCAACTTTGAATAACTCAATCAAAACTCGAAATCATCGCGAAACACTTCTTCTGAGATTCATCATCAGAAGATGACGTTTATGATGCGATGGTGCGGTGATATTAAATTATTAAATAAATATACATTTATTTTGTATTATTATTATACAATTATTTATATGTGATATGCATAATACATTTTTATTATTGTGCGTAGATGTTATAGATAATTCACGTTAATAAAAAAACTCCATCCAATTTGAAACGTTAAAGTGTGTTTTATTTTATTTTTTTAGTTGTGAGATGTTAGATTAAAGTTTTATTAAAAGTTTATATCGGAATGAGAAGAGTTGGCATGAGATTAATGAACACGTGCGTTAATTAGGTTAAGCGGTCACAATTTTAACTCGGAACAGTTTATTGTTTTTTTAAATATATGCTAAGCTTATAAAAACATATAAAACTGTCAAACAATAGAAATTTGGTTATAAAATATTTTTAGATTAAATATAAAATATTTTATAATCGACTATAAAAATAAATGTAAACATTATCATATATGAAGTGTAAATATTTCTTTGTACATTATGACAATAGTGACATAACAAACGTATTTTTAAATATACAACTGATTTTTTAGTAAACAATAAAATTGGCATAAACATACGAAAAAAAAATTTTGGTAGATGTATTGTAAATTTAATACGTATTATTTTTTACCTTTATAAAAATTGTAAATTAATAAATGATGTAATAATTCTAATTTTTAATTATTATAAAATTATATAAAGAAGCAAATGTTAAAACATTTTTTTAATAAACAATACTTTATTATTTTATAAATAAATACTTTGTATCTAATATTGATAACAACTTATAAACACCCAGTAATATACAATATTTTAATTAAATGATGCAAGAAAATATTTTTCGTATTTTTTTTAGTAAACAACAATAAAATTAATCTACTAAGAAATATTTTTAATGTTATATAAATACAGTGAATCTCAATAGAGGGCATGCTGCAAAGCTGCAAATGTGTATTACAATTTTCATTAGAATATTTTAAACATATATATAGTATTTAAACTTGTGCTAAAAATGTATATTAATTTATTCATTGCTTTTTAAATTTCATATTTATTCAAGTTTTTTATTTTTACGTAATTTTTATTTCAAAAGATTTTTTGTTTTTTTGTATTATATAAAATAAATTTATTCAGAATTATATAAAATAAATTAGATTTTGTAATAAAACATATTTAAAGACAGCAAATGAAATATTTTTTTAACATGCTAACACCTTATTTAAAAAAAAACTAATTGCTTATGTATAGAAAGATTGTAAATAAATAGATAAAAAAAATATTTAATGCATTTTTAACAAGAGTTTTACGGCGATAGGATTAAAATTATCGTATACTCAAAAACCGTTAAAAACAGCTTTTAATATTTATATTAAAAATTTAATGTTTTTATTACTTTTTAGTTTTTGTTTTAGTATTTTTTATGGAGTTACAGTTTTTATTTTTATTTTTGTTTACTTTCTACAAAAGTTTTATGGCAATAGGATTAAAACCACGACAATTATCGTGTACTCAAAAAATGACTCTTGTCTGAAAATAATCTTTTAATTCTTGTTTTTATTATTAAATATTTTTGACCTTTCAATTCTGTAAATTAAAATGTATATTTTTTTATTTATTGTTAATTTTAAACATAAAATTTTTTTGAAGTATATTTTTAACAAAAGTTTTATGGCGATAAGATTAAAACTATAATAATTGTGTTAATTACTTTATACAATAATTATGTTAATTTTTAATCCTTATAATTTTTTTCTGGGATTTGTTTTGAATTATATTTTTTTTTAAATAAAATTGCACAAATTTAACCAAGTTATTTAAACTTCTATTTCGAAAACTTATTTCATGTCGATATAATTAAAACTTTGACAGTTAACGTATCATTAAAAACAATAATAATTGCCCGAAAATGTATGTATTATATTCATGTTTAAAAATAATGAAAATAAAATTAAAATCAATATTTTTTTATATATAAATAATTTTTCGATCCGCTTCTAATACTACTAACAGAAAAGCATTATTCTTAAGTAAATTCCGTGACTGCCCTTGTAACTTACTTATTGTCATTGTGTAGGCAATGTGAACTAAGAATTAAAATCACTTAAAGCTAAATGCTAAGTCAATAGGTGTATATATTAGGTATTAGGATTCTGGAAATAAACAAATTCTCTCATTTAAATGTGCTAGTCATGATTGTTATCTCAATTATACAATGAAGTATTTGTGACTTATCTTAATAATTACTATATAACATTATAAAATGTACAATGCATTAAGTACTGCATGTAGTTATTTATTATTATTTGCCTTAGTTGCGGAAAAATATAATAAATAAATAAAGTTCTGAATCAATGGCTGGGATCGAGTTCACATCAAGTCCGCCTTGATCACTTGAGACAACAAGTTCACTCATACGAAGTTTTACGCGACCAAATTAGGAAAAGTAACAATATAACTAATGAATTAAATAATATAATGCATCGTAATTGAGTAATTTTGCATCGTTTATATGTTCATAACTTAAAGTGATTATTTTTTTTTTTTACTTCAAATAAAAATAATATGATCAACATTTTAATTCCTATTTTTATATTTATATTAAATATACATATATTATATAAAAAAATACTATTTCTTAAATTTTTTAAGTTAAAATAACGCAAAATAATTTAGGTATTTATATTTAAAACAAATTTAAATACAAAAATAATGAATTTTAATTAACCATAAAAATACATTGAAACAAAATTATATATGAGAATAAATATTAATTTAATATATTCATGAAGTTTAGGCAGTGATGACATAGAAATAGTATTTTTAATATACTACTGATTATAATTTTTTAGTGACAATAACCATAACAATATATATTCGATAATAATCTCAATGAAATACATTTTTTGTTATTAAACTGTAATCAATATTAATAACATTACGTTATATACATACATATGTTAAAAATAAATTATTTTAAGAATAAATGTAAGCGTAAATTTTCTATACAATATTAAAATTCTTAATACACAAAAATCTATGTATTTATTATTAATAAATATTTTCGTTAAACATACGATTTTATTTAATGATTAAAAGAATATATCAATACTATTTTATTTATTGTTGTAGCGATTTTTATTATGTTACTTGCGTATTTTTCTTATACATTAATCTAAACAAAACCTAAAAACGAAACACAACATCTCTCAATCACTAACACATATTCTCACTGACAAATTATAGTACACAAACATGATAGTTTAATTTAATACCATTTATTATTTTAGTGTTGTTAAATACAAATTTTAATTTTTAAATGAGAGTTATATTTTTATGTTAGTTGTAAGAATGATTTAGATAAAATTAGCTGAAAAAATGACTCATCATTTAAAATTTTTAACTCATAATTCTAATCCCTAAATCGATTTGATCAATAATACAAAAATTAACTAGATTTAAATGTCCCGAATTATATGTATAAATTAACTAATCTTATTGCGTTTATCAATCGCAAAGTTAACTTGGCAAAGTTTGAACATAGCCGTCGGGCTACGTATAAATATAATATTTCTGACTTCCTCTGCTAGGAATATAGAATTTAATCATGAACGACGCCTATTGTAAGCTCGATGAAAACTGCTATAAGATTACACCAGAATTCTATATTTATTGCACTTTTACCTTGTAACGAGCTCGACCAATTCATTGGCAGGTGGTGACGCAAAAAACGCAAATAATTTATTGTAAACAAGTTGGAAAAGCGAAAGAGCTATTAATCGCATCGAAAAGAAGAGACAATAGGAATATTTTTTCAAATCAATTAAAAACATAAATTAAGATTTTTTTATACTTTATTTTACTGATGCATTTTTCACATATTAAGATAAAAGTCGCTCGTGTTTTTTAATATACACATATGTTATTTATTACTATTTACAAGATCCCAAACAGCTAGAAAAATACTGTCGATTGTCGATTTATATATTGATCATCGATGACGCTGATTATCGAAATCAGATTCATGCGATACCGACATTGACATTGCGATCGAAATGATCGACAGCCAAGTCAGAGTCGAACTACTAATTGTGTATTATAAATCAACGTCTATAGCCAATTAAGATATACAATTAAAATACATCAATCTATTTATCACAATAAATATTTATTTCACGACACGATAATATCATTTACAAGGAAATGAGATCAAATTAAGATATTGTAGAGCTTTATGTACATGAGAACAGTTTCAATTTTAATTTTATATATAGGATAAAAGTATTAGGTCGAGATTTATATTTTATATATTAAATAAGATTTATAAATATTTAATTTCCATTTTACTTATTTTTTTAAATCGGAAGAGCTGGTTTAGGAACTCATGTTTTAATACAATAGCTTTTACCAACCAAAAACCGTAACTAAGCAAGAGGCGCATATGCAACGATCTACCGCAACAAGTAAACACACATCGAAGTCATCTCTAGACAATTGGAGTTAAAGATTATAATATTATATTATAACAGTATTCCATCATAACAACTTTTTGCCTCTCAACAGCGATTTTTTAATTAAAAGCCAATACTCTGCTACAAAGAAACATTTTCACTTTGCAGAGTTATAAAATTCACAATTCCAAATAAATTGTACGAACACTTCGTAGCTATCGCTGAAATATTTTTGTGTCTGGAAAGCTATATTACTCATGTAAGTAAATCGTTTTAGAGCGTTGATGACTTTGTTGCAATTATCAAGATTACATTTTATTAATAAAAAATTAAAAAGCAGTATACTCGAATTGCCCTGCGGTACTCCACAACTAGCAAAAAACCTAAAAAAATATTTTATTCTACTGTATAAAATTAAGAAAGCTTAAATTTATTTTCAAATTATTAAAACGTAATATAATCCCTAAAATCATACAACATTGGATCAATTAATTTTTTTTATAAATAATCTTATTTATTAGTGTATTAAGCTTTTGGTATTAAAAGCAGTAGAGTTTCTTTTTTCTTTAAAATAATTCATTTTATAAAGCTTAACATATTTTAATATAATTTTAAAGAACTTAATATTTTTATTGAAACCTAATATTCAATAAAATAATAATATTACTATTTTAAAAAATAATTTTATTAAAATATTTATTGTCTGAAGCCGGCACTGGACTTTAATTGGCGAAATTCGGTATGCACCTCGGATTATCCGAATATTCCAGACTCGCGAAGATCGACATTGGCAATCCATCATATCTCACTTATAAAGGCTTACTATCAAAGTTTAGATGCACAGTCAACTGTCAAGCTTTAGTGTGAGCTATAGTCGCAGGTTTTCGAGTCTTATTCGTGTTTGTGTGAAAACAAGAAACCAAATCTAATATGGTATGTAGCAATCAATTAAGAACAGTGCTAACATAAAATACTTTATTAATATTATATTGAATTCTAGGATGAATTAGACAAAGAACAACTTACGCGTGAGTATTGAATTAAAAATATGTTAAATATAATTTATATTATTAATAAAAATATTTTTTTAATAGTTTTGAAGAACGCCTTTGATGCTTTTGATCAAGAAAAGAGGGGTATTATCAGCACAGATATGATTGGCACAATTTTGGAGATGTTGGGCCATCAATTAGATGCTGAGAGTTTAAAGGAAATTATTGCTGAAGTTGATGAAGATGGTGAATATAAAATATTGATCATAGAATATGTTGTATATCTTACATATTATATACAATACTGAATTCAAGGTTCCGGTGAGTTGGAGTTTCCTGAGTTTTGTCAATTAGCTGCTAAGTTCTTAACAGAAGAGGAAGAAGATCAAGAAGCCATGGTCACAGAATTGAGGGAAGCTTTCAGGATGTACGATAAAGAAGGTATTTGATTATAATACAATCTAGCGGAATTCGTTGAAAGTTTTTTATTCAAGCTAAGTTTTGAATCATGTGCTTTTTTAATATTTATTATTAGGTAACGGATACATAACCACAGATGTCCTCAAGGAAATTTTTAAAGAACTGGACGATAAAATAACAGTGGAAGATCTTGACATGATGATAGAGGAAATTGATTCTGATGGATCAGGCACTGTTGACTTTGAGGGTATTTATAATTAAATAAAATATACCTAATCGCTTCATAATTTAAATAATATTTTTTTTATATTACAGAGTTCCTTGAAGTCATGACAGGAGAATAAATTATTTTTATTACCATTTTAATTTTATAAATGTTCCTAATTAAAAAAACATAATTTTCATATTTTGCTCTTTAGTAAAAAATGAAAATTATTATTATGTCAAATATCTAACAAATGCACATTCAGGTTTTAAAAATCTTTATTGATAATTTTTTTGTGTTATCATGAAGATTGTATCACAAAAAGTTGTTAATATTTATAATATATAATAATTTAAATGTAATTTTATATAAAATAATAAATTGCAGAATAAAACATATTTTTATGTGATAAAACTCTATTAATTATTATTATAGTTCCTAATATACTTTTATACCTCAATTATAAGAATAAAATGATAAACCTCATATTAATGAAAATATGAACTTTATAACATATACGTAGTATTATGCATTTTTTGAGCATATAGCATAACTACGTACATCAATTTATCTCGTTTGTTTGGTTTCCTGAAATTATTTTGTATATTATATTTAATCAATTATAATGATTGTTTAAAGGGGATCTCTTTTTTATTTCAGACATATTGCTATATTTATTTTATGTAGGGCAAAAATTTTTAATAACATTTTTATAAAAACATTTTTAATAATAATAAAAAGCAAATATTATATATGCATAATTTATCTAAGTAAATAAAGTTTTTTAAAGCACACTTATCATATAATTTAAGTGTTTCCCTAACATTTGGAAAACCAAAAAAAATACCGCTTTTATCAATTTATTACCGTCGATTAGTAATATATTATATTTTTACTTAAAATATTTTAAACAGTGAAATTAATAATGATTCGTTCTATTAATTTTGTTAATATTCGAAAAATCAATAATATATTTGTGTTAATTTTAATAATACGAAGTAAACGGGGTTATAATGCAAGATATATAAAAATGCTGATATGATGTGGCATAGTGTTAAAGTCAAGAAAAACCCACAACACTTTACTGTTATATGTATTTAATAAGATTCCACAACTTTTTTTAAACTTTTAATAAAAATATATTAATGTTAATTAGAGTTTAAATATAATCTAATAATATATTATTATTTATAAAATTTTACCCAATATTTTTGGCAAATAATTTGATAACCTTTGGTTTCTTAAAATATCTAAGAGTGGGTTATACAAATACAAATTTTTATAGATATTTTAATTATTGTACATAGTTTTTATTGTTTATAATTATATTTTAAAGGCCACAAGCGAGCAATAAAATGACTGATTGTACTACTTTGGCATCCATGCGTGAACCACTGCAGTTACCAGTACTTGGACCCTACGAGTCCAACCCAATGAGCGGGCACCCAGCTTTTGACGGCTGGGTGAGCGGGATCTACCCCCTGTAATATTACATATTTATCAGAGTTTAATAAGTATTTCTCTCGAACGCGCGAGGAGACGTTCCCTCGTTGACAAAAATATAACCAAACTTATTCGGCTAAATAGCCGACTGCATCACAATTATTGTCACGAGATCGTCGTGAAAGATAGCATCTCCAAATTACAATAGATAAAAAAATACGTTTTATCAATATTTATATGGTTTGATCTACATTAACATTAATCTTCATACGTACTAAGTATATATTACATGTTCACGTTTAAAACGTACCTGGTTTCTTTACAATTCAAGTAATTATATTCGGTCAAATCTAACGAATGTGTTCATTAAAAAAACCCACTTTTCGGCCTCAGAACTCAAAATTTGAAGATTTCAACACAAAGATTGTTTTATTATTGTTTATATAGTTTAATTAATGTGCTATTTTAATCCTCACACACATTATGTATATATTTAATTTTCATAGTTAAAACACACTTAGTTAATTTGCAATCCGAGTATTTATATTCAGTCAAATCGAACAAGGCACATGACAAACTAATGAATGACAAAATTAATGAAAGTGTTGTCACATTGATGTCGGCCACCTTGTTTTATATGCTTATTTTTCATTGATTGAAACTACAGAATGCATTACCGGTGGCTCGCAAGTCAATCGAGCAAACTCAATTTTAATTTTTATTATTATAGTTAAATATATTTTCTTTATTTACGTGTATTATTATATACACTGTTCATACAAAACGATACGATTTACAGAGTAGAAAATTGAACGAAGAGTGTTTCATTTTAAATTGAGCGCGTCCAGAAGCAAAAGCGACGTCTTAGAACAATTATATATTAGATAATTTAAGCCAAACTTCATAGAAAATGCTTGAGTGATGTGTAAAATCATCGGCAGATCTGATTCCATAATTATGTAGCTGTTATCTGAATTTTAATTTAGTATTTTTAATCGCTTTTCTCTCATTTGAATTATTTTGCTTACCGTTATTAGATTATATTTTGGTAAAATAGTTATAGGCAAAATTTTAGTTTTTATATATATTTCCTGTAAGCATCGAAAGGCAAATTTAACAAATTTGTATAGCACTATTTTGAATAACATAAAGTGATTTTATTTTAAATTTACTTATAAATACTTTTGTTAGATGACTATGAATATGTGCGTAATACATGTTTTAATATAATTTTATACGATAATATATTTAAGAAGCCATTTTAAAATATTTGTGATACCATTATTATATGACATATGTATGTGGCCTTTATAACACGATACAATGTAATGATGTGGTGGTTATTTATAAAACAAAAAGATATTAATATATATTAAGTTGTGTTTTTACTAAGATAAGATATCACTTATTTTGGTGAAAATAAAGTAATTTATTAGCAATTTAAAAACGTTTATATTTTTTTATTTTTACATGTAATTGTGATTATTAACGTTTATAAGTAGCAAGGTTCAATTGAAATATCAGATAGTTCTCGTGAATATCAATATGAAGCTGTTGGCCTTTCTGCGCGTCTTGAATATAGCTTCGACGCTTGTATTTCAGACCAATGAAGACGAATCATGTCCATTTTGCGTTGCGGATACTCAGCCGTGCAATAGTTCATGTCCGGAGGAAAATTTCAAGGAATTGCTACCAAGTCATTTGCAAAAACGTTCAAACCCTACTCGAGAGTTATTGTTGTTGCAAGATGGTGCGAAATTTTATTTGTTTCAAAAGTATGTATGTGACATATTGTTTTTTTATTGTCTTTTAATATTTCGCCAAAGATGTCCTTGAGTATCATCAGGAGATAAATATTTATACAAATAAGAGTTTTAGAAACGCACATTAATTATTTTCAAAAAATACGGTAATTAAATTGCGAACTTATCTCTTATCTGCCCTGCGGATCGGAGCAAACATAGCATCGAGATCGCTCCTGAACAATTAAAACCAGTGGCAATCATTATTATTTTATTGTTCATTTTAATTTGTATCGCAACGATTTCTAGGTTATTTGTGTTAGTCTAACACTTAACTCAGCTTTAGTCACAACATTCAAACACCATTAGTGTATTTTTTATGGCTTTCACAATAACATGATGAATATTAACGGATAATAAAATTAGAACGAAGGACAGGGCATTGAAGACCCTGTGAAATATTATATATAACTGCGACGCGTCACAGTAAAACAAAGCAATGGGAGGTTCACGTACAGTAAGCTCGCAACTCCTTAACATGCCAGTTGGCGGTTTCGTTATAGTGCATAGTGCATACTCAAAATTTCATAAATAGAGAAAATGCAAAAAATTTAATCTTAGCTCGTAGACCAGTTTAAAATAGACAGCAATTAGGCTCCTGGCCTAATTTATAAATTATTTAAATATCTAATATGGCTAAAATATGTACTTTTAATAAATAATGAGCTGAAGTACCACATGGTAGTTTTCTCGGGCCCTTGTGGCGGCGTTCTGACAGTTCCCAGTGTTGCCACACCACCGCTCAACTTGTGAAGCGGGTGGTTTTTTAACAACTGGCTAAATATACATTCTTCCCCTCTCTCTCGCCTTGACTACGGTCTAACACCACCTCTCCAAAAAGGTCGTTTTAATTAAATAGCCCTCAAAAACCACACTGTCATGAATCAATCGCAATAAGGTTTCAAAAATCTTTACATAATTGAAATGATTATTGTAATAAATGGGTAATTGAAATATAATTTTTACAACACACAAACAATTCTTACCTTCACCTCAAAGAAGTGAACAAGAAAATTGTATTAAGCGGAGAGCGATTTGCTGTCATTGCGACCCTAGAACATATATTCACAATAAAAAAAGTAAATTTTATTATATAAATAGCTATTTAGACAAGTAATAACGCTTGAAAAGTGTAGATTAACACTTAAAATTTTCAAATTTCAAAAAGATATCATAAATTTCAAGTCATTTAAGACATAGCAATAAGAATTTTAATACAAACATTCAAAAATCTTAATAGTATATTTCTAATACCAACAATTGAAGAACATTGACATAATCATTTTAAAAATACTACGCGAGATCATATTTACTCACTAATCTCCAGAATCAGGGTTTACAAGAATAAATTGACAAATTTAAATTGAAGTAAAAACATTAAAAGCGTAAACACATATTGCTATAGAAGCTGGTATTATATATTTAAATCATTTCTTTGTTCATAGTAAATCTGAAAAAACTGAAATGAAAATTGACCAACCAATTTCATTGACAGAATTTATAGCAAATGCGTCCACTAAAATAATTGTACATGGTTGGAGGAATAGTGTTAAGGATAATATGCCACAGTTTATTAAAGATGGTGCGTTTAATTTATGTTAAGAATACAAATTTCATAAAATAATACTATGTTTTTTTCAGCGTTTCTAGATTTGTATGCTAATAGTAAAACTGATGTCAATGTTATCGTGGTTGATTGGAGCTATGCATCGAACTCACATTATACAACTGCCGTGAAATCGTGTTATGATGTAGCTCTCCAAATTAGGTATTTTATTTTAGGATTATCTAAGCAAGGAGTTTCAGTTTCGGATTTCCACTTTTTTGGTCACAGTCTGGGAGGACAAATTGTTGGCTTAGTCGGTCGAAACTTTAAGAATAGCCCAATACAGTTTAAATATTTTACAAGTATGAAAATATATTTAAACATTTACTTATATTATATCTAAATAAATTTTCCCATTTAAGTAATGGATCCTGCAAAACAATGTTGGAATAAAGATAATGTCAATAAGGACGATGCAAAATATGTAGAGGTCATCCATACTAATACGAATTGTTTCGGAAAGGAAATACCTTCAGGCCATGTTGACTTCTATGTAAATTATGGATTAAAACAACCAGGCTGTATATTATCCCTCACATGCAGCCATTCAAGGGCCTACGAGTACATTGCAGAATCAATCTTAAATTATCAACATAGCGGTGTAAATTTCATAGGTACCAAATGTACTAATGATTTTAGTACCATTAAAAATCAGATTTGTATAGAAAAAGACCCAGCGTATTATTTGCAAATGGGTGGACTAAGCGCCAAGCTAAATGAGTAAGTTATTTTCACATTTACCGTAATATAAACATATGTAAGCTAAAGATATATTCTTTAGATGACGCAATTTGTATATGTATGCTTTAGCATGTGAAAGTAATGTTTTAATAGTTACCAGCAAATGTGTTCAAAATAATTATAATAATTCCTATAGATTATAAAACTGTAAATATTATAATATTATGTGAACATTCTCAGGTAATCGCCGTTGTCATAAGAAAACTCGTAAATATAGAGTAATTTGTTGTCATTAGAAAACTCGTAAGCACATAATTTGTACAGTCACAGTCGATTTTGGGTTTGTACTTCTTGTGACTACAAACCCAAAATCGGCGCAGTAAATTCGTTTGAAGATGGCTGGTTTGATCTAGCCGAAATATCACGAGAAAAAATTGATATGCGAATATAATATATATATATATATATATATATATATATATATATATATATATATATATATATATATATATATATATATATATATATATATATATATATATATATATATATATATATATATATATATATATATATATATATATATATATATATATATATATATATATATATATATATATATATATATATATATATATATATATATATATATATATATATATATATATATATATATATATATATATATATATATATATATATATATATATATATATATATATATATATATATATATATATATAAATATATATAATTTTTTTATTTTACAGAAGAGGTCTATACTACGTTGAAACTAAAAATAAATATCCTTATTCTACAGGAGAAATACCGCGTCCAGTTGGATGGAAAAGATGAAGAAAAATAGATCAATACTAAGTTACGTTTGTTCTGAAAGGAGAGGAACACTGGTATATCTTTATAAACTTACAGATAGCTATCTTAGATTTTATTTTATTACTCATTCACGTCAGCAAAAGTGCATTTTTGTGATATAACAATAAAACTTTGTGATTCAAAATCGAGACAGGACCGGTTTTTTTATTCCATTTAGGAAACCCATTACAGTTTAATTTTTTCGGATTTTCCTGAAATAATATTATACAAATTCACATATCCGTACATAATTTTTATACTTAACTATCCTTAAATTTTCTCTATTTCTAGTATTAAATCTGAGTACATATTTATTTCTTGATAAATACTAATTAAAATACTCTGGTAAGATATTATTTTCTAACTTATATATAAATACTAAAACATTCATCTTCAATATTTCTTGTAAATTTAAGCATTCTAATCTATCAATCATACTTTTACAACTAGTAAATCTATTTTTATTTAAGACTACTTTCATTTTCCTATTTTGTAACATTCGTTTTTCTAATTTATTAAATATATCTAATATTTTGGCACAATAAGTAAAATGGGATAATATGATACAATTGTAATTTTTTTTTTGTGTTTATACTTTACATATTTTTCATTCTGGATAATATACTTATTTTTTACTATTTTTTTTTTATTATGTATTTACAATGTTCCTTAAAATTTAATTTCATATCTACAATTACTCCTAAATATTTTATATTATTAACTTTTTATATAATAGAGTTATGTAAATTCTGTAATATTATTTTTCATTCATCTATAGCAGTGGTGGGCAAACCGGCCCGCGACGATATTTAGATTTTGATCAATTTAATCGAACACTTAATTTGGAATATAACATAGTTATTAAAAATAAATTAATGAATGTACCTAATAAATATTACGTTACGAAGTTATGTTGTGTTACAGTTAAGTATTTTTTCTACCTTTTTAACCTTGCTAAGTAAAAATATATAATATTTTAAAGTTATATGAATGCAGATCTGTTGCAAACAACATATGAAAATAAATATTTCTGGATATGTATAAAAGTTTCTTGATGCAAAAAGCAGTTGACAGCCATTTCATAACAATCATTCATTTAAATTTGATTTCCATATTTGATTAGATAAATATTTTTGAGTAATGGACCCATTACAGAAGTGATTCGTTTATTCAGAGGGTCGTAATTTACAAAATAAATAGAAAAAAATATCTATTTACTACGTACAGCAATAATGTTTAATGTTTGGAATCTTTAGAAGTTATATCTGTTTTTAAATAGTATAATTAACAAAAACACTTTTAATCGAAACATCAAAAAATATACAATTAAATGTCATTAGCACTTTTTCATATAAGGTCTTTTAATTATCAAGAGCTACAATATATAAATGTAAGCAATATTTAAATGTAACTGTCGGATAAATATTATATTGTAGAATTTAAATGCAATTAAACTTTATCTGTTTGTAATGACATTTATTTAATTACTCAAAAAATACCGATGGCCTTTTTAATATGCGTAGAAAATCAAGAAATGATTGTACAAAATGTTAAAATTCTACGCTATCTCTTGATAATAGTGAAAATGAAAATATTTTAGCAAAGTTGTAAACCTTGTATTTATTTTATTTTAGTACAGCTACATAGCTATAGATGTCTCTTTAATAAATTTTAACATAATGGTTAAGGAATTTAATTTCGATGATTTACGAACAGGAACTAATTAGGAACTGGAGGCTTAATTATTGATAATTGCATCATAAATTTATATAAAGTTTGTAATAAATTATTTAGCTATAAATGTATGTTGTTTTATTAAAAAAATCATTAATTTCACGTTTTGTTCCTAAGCAAAAAAACTTGCACAAATCAATGCACATTTGAAATTGCACAATCGTGATCATTAATACTTTTGTGATTATCGTAGAGATTGCTTCACAAAATATTTATTTTTATATTATATAATAACAATTACTTAAGATATAAAACATTATTTTATTTTAATTAAACATGCATTACACATATTAATTATAATTATGTTAAATTAGTATTATCACACATTTTCAAAGCACTTACGTGAAACGTTTCGCAAATTTATATAACGAATTTATACGTAATATTATTTTCAGCGAACAAAAATTCATGTTTATAGATTTGATTTGCATAGTCGATAATTTTCAATAATTAAACTGAGTCGTTTAGTTGAGAACCAGTTTAGTTTAATTTAACCAATCATTTGTTACTGATATACATTTTTTCATTAATTACAATTATGCTACTGTAATGCACGAGGTCGTCTAAGCAGCCTTGTGTGTGTATGTAAAAATTTCTGAGAAAGTAAAAGTGTAACGATTAACATACTCTAAGGGTTAAACAGCTCTAAGCTTTTTTCGTTAGATTTGGCTTGATTAATCCAGTGTTAAAAGCGAGCAAGGTCTTTTTTTGGTCTGTATAAGGTCCGAAAAACACAGCTTAATTTAAGTTCATTGTTACGATTTAAAAACACCGCTTACTTTATAGGGAAAAGCCTTGATTGCAGTAATTTATACTTTATTTTTCATTTAAAGTAATCTTATCGGCTTTAAAACATAGTTAAACAACTAGGTGAACCTAATCAGGCGAGCATAAATCATGTGATTGATTAAGATATTTTCATTACGTTTATATTATAATAAGTCAACCAATGTAAAGCATGTATTTTTTTTCTTGAAATATATATATCATGAACTATGCTTGTCAATCTTTCACGTATATCTTATATCAATTATTGAGATTATATATAGAATTTATACTTGAACTATATCAGCACATACATCTCAAACAAATCTAGTTTAGTTCAGATTCATTATTTAAGATCGCTTCTTACTCTTTTTATGAATATATTATTGCTATTATTTTTTGCAGAGTCTGCCTCTCATGGAAAACGGGCCCTGGGAATTTTACCTTTCTCCTTCCTCCCTCTCGACAGGCCTGCTTTCATAGATAAAATACTCTCTGTACATATGATATATTTATTTTTATGCAACAAGAATGTAAAGTCAAAATACTTAAAATTGTAAACCTCTCTGTATGCCTGTTTAATACCCTAAAAAAATACCTTTTGTTAGGAAAGGACGCACTATAAGCAATTAAATATACCCTGCTTACATTACTATTTTTTACTCTTTTGTTACTGCAATAATAGAAACTATCTAAGTATCATTTTTTGTACAAACTAAAAATAAATATTAACTAGTGTGCCGCAAAAGTAATATGTTTTTATATTTTTTTTTACAATAATTGCGTATAAAAAAATGTGCCACATTAAAGCATTGAACTTCCACAATAGGCAATTTTTTTATACAACCTAAAAAATATAATTATGATTTAATTAAATATTTTTGGTAGTTGTATGTCTTTGTTATTATCAGAAACGCTAGTTACTTAAAATCTTATCTATTTAAAATCTATTGACACACTCGAAATCATACTCTTTTATTTATATGTTTGCAGTATTATATTCTCGCCGTTTTCTATTATTTTAATTAATAGATATATTCAATTTTGTATATAAAAGAGCCACATAGCCACAGGTTGATATTGCGTGACATGTTAGACATGTTACTGTTTGTACATTCGAATTCACTTTTTATATTTTTTTGCATATTCATGGGTGTACCCAAGTGAGCGTAAGCGCATTTTTTCAAGATTTCGCAAAAAGTAGATACTTTCCACGGCCAGAAGGACCATTGTGTATCACCGACAGTGGTTCCATTATGTTGTGGCTATATCAACGAAAGTGGGTGAATGCAACGTACTATATACACGTATATCACGAAATGTAAATTTGTAAACTGCGTCACGTTTCGCAAAACCAGTTTCGGGCCGGAGAGCTTTTTTGCGAAAAGTTTACTGCGAAGCAAAAAAGCTCGCAAACTATTCAACCGCCATTATCGATTATGAGCATAAAAGCGGTAATATAGTATAGCAAACGGGAAGTGGGTGCTTAGGCCAAAGTATGTGATGGTTTCAATTTCGCAGGTGGCAATTTAGAGATATCCATTAGAGATTGGATACCAAAGTGGAGGTCCGCACGCTCGCAGGACAATCTGCATGGACATCTTGTGTAACAAGTCGTGATCCTCAGAAGCGAAGGTGCTCGAATTGTATTATACACAGTACCTGAATACCAGCTGATCACGAGCGAACTGACCAGCAAATGCCACCTGAAAAGCTCTTTGTGATACCTAGAGACAAAGTGGGTTATGAGAAAAGGAAACGGCGATGCGATTATAGTACTTCCTTTGTCTTTGATTATGTCATGGAGATTATTCAACTGCTGTATTATCTTTGTATAGTAGCTCCACATCCTTTTGAGAATCGTTATTACTCATTATAAAAGGAAAATGTACTGTAATCAGGTTTGAGTATGGTCTTTTGGAGCTACAACACAACCAGATGTCAATGTGATTATCTCATTTCTTTTGCTAGTGTGATACACGCATTCCACAACAAGTATTACTTAATTTTATTTAAAATACAAAGTCACGAAAAATGCTGTAGCTTATAGTTAAAAGCAACTAATCCTTGTAAATTAATTTTTAAAACGCGTTTATATCATTTTAATTGTATTACCATATAATAACATAATTTATCTAATATTAATTAAATTAAACCTAATAATAAAATAGATATTAAAAACATTTTGACTGTATAAGTTTTTGATTAAAAAAATAGTATATGAATCAGTTCTTGGATCAAAAAATAATAATTTTATCGAATGATTTCTTGAGTTAAATCTCAGTATTGTACCATCCGTGAGTCATTAAACTACCTTAAATGGTTACTTATGTGTAAAAGAAATATTATTTATTAAATTAGATGTTGTCGTTATCATGACTTTTTTTATATTTCTGCATGTACGGTGTCTGCCTCCATATGTGTATGGCCTGATTCTAGAAATCTCGACATCAGAGTATTCGCAAAAAAATATCATGTTTGTTATTTACAGCATGATATCAATATACAATTTTTTCAAAACGTAAATAACCAAACGGTGGGTTTTTACGTTAAGCATTAGAGCAAATATTATTTGCATAAAGATTTTCCTGAATAACAAGAAAAATTATTTATATATCAGGTTGTCCCATTAGTCCTTGCTTTTTTTTTTAATAATTAATAAATTAACGATAAGTGTTTTTTTACAGTAGTCGTATATATAATGCTATTTAGTAACGATATATTTTTTCTATCGATATTTTAAACCCTAAATCAACAATGGCAGTAAATATAAAAAAAGCTCAATTGAGCTATATTATTCTTATATGAGTCTTAACTCGGTCATAATGCGATAATATCAGTTAAAAACATCTGCAATGCAACGATCAAGGATGCAATTAAATTTAGAAAGTGTTAAATGTGATTTGATGAATTTTGTTCCGGGAATTTTGACATTTAATATCTACTTAAGGGATGTTAGTGAGTATATTAGGGCTGACATCAAAGCAGGATTGAGATTAACTATACAGAAACTAGCGCAAAAGCTCAACATGTCACCTAAATTAATTCACAAACGTTTTAAAAAAATAGTAAATGTGTTAATTTTCAGAATATGGGTATTTCATATAATATCTGGGGAAAAACTTGCGCAGCGAATGTCAATGTGCCAATATTTACTGCTTTATTTTTTAGTTGAATCGTCACTGAAGATAATTAGTGGCTCCTTTACTTTAACACGTGACATAAAAAGCAGTGGTTAAATGGCAATTAACCCCCAATTCTAATTCTAAGAACAGGATAACACCCCAATAAGATCATTGAATGCATTTGGTGGGATATGAAGGGTATAATTCATTAATAAATTATTATAATATAATTATATTATAAGCGGATATAGTGTGCTCATCTAAATTATTTAATAGCGACTCATACCATAAAAAGACCTCCAGAAAAATCAATAGATTTTTAGGAACCCCTCTAGCTTATTAGTGAGAGTAAGGCCATGTGGTTAATTATTTTTATTAATTATGAATTACCTTTATAATCTTAAGCGAATTACTAATCAGTGAGGGCGCCAGAAAGAAAGTGTTTGAGTTGATTCACGCAAAATTAATGGAACATTTTAAATACATGATGTTATTAAATTGTTAAAAAAAAATATATACATTACGATCAGATCTATTTTAGCGTTTTTTGTACTGTTTTTTATATAAATTAAATTACTAGAAATAAATTAACCGCGATATGTTTAACAAATGAATTCTGCGTATTTCCGTCATAGTATACGCAACCGATTAACTTTTATTTATAAAATATAATTTTAGAGCGGCACTAATCACTTGTGTATATTAAGAGAAAAAACGAATACTTATGTTGCTGAAGTTGTTACAAATTGTTTCATTCTAAGATTTTATAAATTTCATTAGAGATAGTAGAAACGAATATTTTACGAATGTATGATCAAGTATTCGAATATTCATATAGTTGAAAATTTGACGAATAATTCTAATAATCAAATATTTGATTAAAAACCTAAGTTTTGACCTTTAGATAATGTGCTCTGATATTGTCTTTAGTGACGTGTTACGTCAATATTTTTTTTGTGCATATACATATGTATGTTCAATGTGATTTTTTTATTTTAATAAAGTTTTCTGTATAGTTGTATTTGCGTCCTGCAAAATTTAATCATCACAGAATCGATACTATTGTCGGAACAAACGATTGACAACCACTATTTTAAAGCAACGTGATTTCAGTCAACGAACGAATTCTGCGTATTTCAGTCATAGTATACACAACCGATAAACATTTCATTCACAGATATTTTTGAAGGCATAAAAGCATTTTATGTTAATAAAAAGCGTCTTATTGTCTCGCATTTTGAAATAAAATAAAGAGCCATGAATTTTGGAGCGGCACTAATCACTGTTTTAAAACAACATTCAACAAAAATTTTAAAACCAGAGGATAAGACATTTTCTCATATAGTAACCCTTTGCTTATTCGCGCAAACAAAGCAATAAAAATTTACCATCTTCATGGATTTATAAATAAGCAAACTAATCTCAAACCAACAATATCACGCAAAAATGTAAATGGTATTTTTTTCTCAATAGAATATTACACCTTGCAAGGGAAACAAAAACATAATAAAACTTTAAATTGAAAATATAAATAACCTACCTACTTGGGTACTAAAACTGTGAAAAGAAAAATAATATTGTGCTATATTATAAACGAACGCCCGCTATATATGGACTTGTATTTCCCCATACAAATTTACTAATCCAAGGGCTCTCGAACCGGAAGGTCAAGGAAGGAACCGAAAGTGAAGTGTAACTCATGGACCTCAAGTTACACTTCACTATTGAATTGGACATATACAGAATCCACAACTGGCCAGCAAGTGAACTCTCGTCGGCCGACCTCAGTCAGCTAATCCAGCCTCTCCTCATAGACCACTATGCTAAGATGGACATAGCCTCTCCTTAATGTTGACTCAAGACAGCTCGATATTAAATCTTGAGAGGACGGCACGAAACCGTCGACCTACCTCTACCACTCGGATTAAGCTGCAACTTTAGCGTCAACATAAACAATGCTATTGCAAGAAGAAGCTTCTTTAAAGTTGATTTTTAGGAATAAATTATTTTTATTTGGTCTATATTTTTTGCCTTCATTATACGATTTACTTTTACATCTAACACAAGGTTGAAAAGTAATAATCTCTTTGCTCATTCATCAAGATGAATTTCTCATTAGCAATATATTTAAGATATTATTAAAAACATATATGATATTGCTCTATATATTGCTGTAATAACATAAAAACATAAACTGTCTTGATATTCGGTCAAGACAGTGTATGTGTTTAATGCGCATATTTTTTTATTACAATTATTAAATCAGTTTGCACTATTAGTTTTGTATTTTTAACACTTAATAAATGTATATATGAAAATATAGAGCATATTTTTTATATCTTAATAATGAATAAAATCTTTTTAAGAAGGACTGCTTTTATTTGTATGTTTTTAAGTGCATATACAATAATTATGACTGTTTAAACTTAAATGTATATTAATACATAAAACGAAATTACATCGAAAGTTCTTGGCTGACAATGGCGTAATAACTTCACTTCCATATCTGAGATAAGAGATTTTAACGATACACCTCATACTTAGTATGTCTTAAACCTACGTTAACGACATATAGGGTACTTGTCGTATCGAATGAACATTATAAGCTTATAATAAACCAATGAGACACAAATACACAGACGCACATCCGTGTGATCGTTGACGTTTTAATGGCCATTTCGCACAACTGCAATTTATTGGTGAGTCTTGTCGATAAGTTAACACGCGAGTACTATTAGATTCGCATATCTGGGCCAACTAGATCACCGATGTTTCGAAACTTAGGTAAAGTAACTAAAAACATCATTGTTGATACGTTATCGTGTGCTTTATGCACTTTTCAAGCGGCGCATTCGGTCCAGTTTCCGTCTATGATTGGAAAAGGTTCAATTGACCAGATGACAGCCATTTACGGGTACCGTTGGGAAACATTCTTGTGTGTCCGTTGGAGCAATTAAAAATTAACAAAAAATTGACATATTGAAGTGTGCAATTTGATAATAAATATTAAGCCGAACAGTACTGGTGTCGACATGCATAAATAAATAAATAAATATGAAGTTTTTTATTAGCGCCTTTCGCACGCATGATTTATACTTGGTTCTGTGTTGAAAATGACAAATTGATTATGAATGGACGTAATTTAGAATTTTCCTGTTTGTGTTTTGAATGAGAAAAAAGTATATAGTATGCCCATGCAGTATGTAAATTTATTGGAATGATGCAATATCTAAGATATACATGCTTTGCCATACTAATGAGGCACCCCAATAAATATGTTGATCAACAATTTATTATATTTAACCTATGAGATTCTAAGAACTATTTTTTTATATTTTATTTCAATGCATATTTAGCTTCTGATTTTTTGTGACACACTTTTTTGTATGATTTTATCACACTAAATTACGATACTAAGTTTTTAAATTTGCCGCCATTTTGAAAAAATCCATGCTTCTCCCTCTTTTGAATTTGTCAAAAAATGCATGTCATTTATTTATTTAATTAAATACTATGATATGAAAGAAATCGAAATATTGAAAAAAACGAACACTGACAGGGCAACTTTCCCCCCCCCCCTCCACTCTGTAAAAAGCTGAAATATCAGATTTATTTATCTCCCTTAAATAAAATCTAAAAAGAACAGTTTTTTATTTTTTTAAATATATCATTTCAGTGATATCATATCCAGCGGTAGATACATATTTTTAGTAGTAAAATTATAATTTATCTGGCAAGTGCTAGTAATTTTATATGATTCTAACCTTTTTATTCGTACTAATATATACATTTACATACTTATCATTATGTATTTACATGCGATGTATAAATTCTACAGTCAATGTATATTTTTTAGTGAAATTATATTTTCACTAGTAGATTTATATGTATACTAGCGAAAATATAATTTAATATATAATTATATGCTGCTCTAAAATGTATATCAAACTCAATTTGATTTGAAAATCAAGTCGCGAAACGTTTATTTGTTGTTCAAACCCAAACCTATCCTTATGAAAGTCTTAGAACTTTCATTACAAATTAAGACAATTTATTTCAAAAAATACAGAAAGATGCATCTCACATATTGCTCTATAGTTAGTCTGCACTTCGATATTGCACTATGTTTTAAAAATAGGATCATTACAGATACGGATTTATTATATAAGAATATTAATCAAAGTATATTCAAACCGAATTTTGGTCAATAGGAGAGCGCAAAAACAATTATCACTTCTCAGAAGTCAAAAATTCACGTCAAAAGCAATAAAATCGTGTCGGCGCCGTTGCAGTGGGAACGCTCGGTAACGAGCGTTCCCACTGCAACGGCGACGGCACGGTTTTATTGCTTTTGGCGTGGATTTTTGACTTCTGAGAAGAGATAATTGTTTTTTGCGCTCTCCAATTGGTCAAAATTTGGTTTATATGTTCTACATTCAATTTTTAATATTATTTTAAAAAGTCGTATTATGCACGCTTGATAACTGAACGTTCTCACTGCGACGGAGACGGTACGATTTTATTGCTTTTGACGTGGATTTTTGACTTCTGAGAACTGATAATTGTTTTTTACGCTCTCCTATTGGTCAAAGTTCGGTTTATTGTACCATTATTGTAAAAGTCGTAGTATGAACGCTAGATAAGCAAATATTTCCACTGCAAGGGTGACGGCACTATTTTAATGCTTTTGACGTAGATTGAACTTGAACATGCATATTTTTTAATAAAAAATATTTAAATATTTTACCTCCGGAAAAAGTTCAAACAACGTACCTGCATTTGACATATTGAACACGCGTGATTATTGACAGCTGTCTGATTTACAATGCTGCCAATATATATAACCCGATTTGGATCACCCTTTCAAGTATATCACTTGCTGTTAATAATTTTCCAAAAATTATATTTAACTAGGACAATTAAGTATAACACAAGCAATAAAAGAACATGCAAGGGAGAAGTTGTAACATATAAATAAACGAGCAATATTATTATAGTATTTGCATCAAAGGACAAAAAAAAATCGTCACGATATGGACTAGGCGTGGCTTATAAATTCCTATATTATGTAAAATAAACTGGTGAAAGAAAAATAAAAACGTTTTTTAAAATCATGTCTTTATATAAAAAACTGCTTCGAAAAATATCATACGATTAACAACTATAACTAAATATCAAGTATATAAATATGTAAGTACTTGTATTGTACATACATAAATATATTTAGTATTTCATATATCAAAGTAATAAATTCCGTGCGATTAAAAACATGTTAAGAACCATTGGGGTTGTGTGAATTACAATAGTGAAGAATTAACTAAATATTATTTACAAGGATAGAGTGAAACATTCGTTCTTTTGTCATTGCATTTTTGAGTGAATTTTTTTTTCAGGTAGTGGTCCAAACATCTGGAACTATGCAATAAGAAAAAAAAATCAAATATTGTTGAACTTATGATATTCATTTATTTATAAATAATTTAATAAATACATATATATGTATTGTGATTCAATTTCACACATACATATTTTTCAGTAATTATAATAGTTTCCTCATTGTATTGCAGTATTTTTTAGAAATTTAAACTCTAAGTAATTTGTCTGTATAATCGATTCCTTGAATATTCATTTTCAATATCCTTATAGTATAAATCTCACACTGATAGTTTATGAGACAATTAATCTATATTGCCGGGTTCTTTGGACGTGTTGTCAAGTCATGCCTTCTAGTATCCTGTTTTCAAGGCGAAATACCTTAATGATGATCGTAAATTTCGCTCGTTATTCTGTCGTCACATATGTTGTATTAATTAGAACAAATGGCGATAAAAATCACTAATCGTGATTGAAAATGTGGGCCAAACTTGACAATACTCTGGCGAACAATGCTCTTGACACAAAACGAAATTGGGTGCTAAAAATCGTGACGTTTCGCGGTCAAAGAGAAAATTTCTACTTGACATCTCTTCATAAAGAAACATATTTTAAACGCGTTAGCTTTCTATTTCAAAGTCCTTGGATCAAAAAGCTCATTGTAAAGTTCATAAAGGGTCACTCATTCGCGGGTTGATGGCTATTCATATTGTAGCGAGCGAATTATCGCAACATTTGTACGTGATCTAATCGATTCAATCTAAACAAACTAGGTTTTCAATGTGGAATTTAATTGTGCAATACAATCGAATCAAGAATGTGTACACCAATCCTGAAAATTGTACGTTATAGGTAAATAGCAAGATATCCAGTGGTATGCAAATATATAGGAGCAATTTCTTCAATTATGTCATTTAAAATTAAGTTGCATTTAAACGATAAAAAATATTATCATAATTTCTAATTTAATGGTTGAATTGTAACTTTTTGCTAATCAGAAATTCATATTAAACTCGTTGCAAAATGTTTCAATTTGATTCTATTCGGTCAGTTTTTGTGCGCTCGTTAATAAATTATATCTGAGCACCTGTTGCATTTATTGCATCAATAAATTGCAAGCGTTTGTTGTTAGTTTTAATATGACCTATAATTGATTAGATATGCAAGCCATTGACTGCATAAGTTTTTAGTTAATGGTCATATATTCAGCAGAACAAATAATTGTTTTAAAGTCTTATATTAAATAACTTATATAAAGTATTTACATAACATACTGATATAATGTCACAATTAACGTTCGATTATGTATATTTAAAACCACACATATCAATTTTAAACTTATTTATATCTTATGGTATAACCACGAAATTGAAATTATAATTCTAAACAAACAGTTTTAATGTGCAAATATAACCACATCAGATAAAAAATCGGAATGTAATCTTAATAATAAAAAAACAGAGCCAAAAAAGTTACATAATATTCTAGATTTTTAACTAAGATATAAAAGTATATAATTTTCATCAGAAGTATAAAAAGTTTAGTTAACGAAATCGTGGCTTAATTATTTAAAATGTTGAAGTTTAGTTTCTTAGCATAATCTAAAATCTTGAAAATATTTTTTTATAGATTAAACTATTTTGACTATCATTGAAAATCCTAAATATTTGTCTATGTAGTGCGCAAATTTAAGCAGTAACGCAGTAACACTAAAAAATGCACAAGGATCAACCGCATAACTCTCGGACGCTCTCTTCCTATTTATATTGTAAATGGCACAGCTAAACAATGGGTTTAATGTCTAATTTCAACCATTAAATTAAAAATATATTTTGAAAAATCAGAACGAAGCAAAAATAATATTTAAAACCCAAAAAGTTGAGGGTCCGGTATTCGCACACTCGCTAGCTTCGGTATCTCACGACAGTGAGGTACCGACAGTTGGTACGTTTATTAATGCATTACTTTTTATTATGTTATATATATATATATATACATACTATATATATTATTAACGTACAGTTTTGGCTTAAATGTTTCATATACGCCTAATCAGAGTTCATTTAAACATGGAAATTGTATTCAAATTATAGTGATTGCATATATAAAATTTAATTGAACACTACTGGAATAATTGCTTTCTCTTTCGAAAACAATTTAAGAAATATTTTCGGGGTGTGATATTATGCTATTAAGATTTTAATGATGTGATAAAACCTAATCGAGTTAGTTAATATTCAATTCAACACAATTAAATATAAATAAAATTAATTGCTTATATCAACATCTTTAGAAAAATTGAAAGCTTTCTATTACCTGATATTTTATTAATTTTATCTAAAATTGTAAAATATATTAAATTCTATTGTATGTCATTTATTTTAATATTATTTTAATATTTTAATTTAAGGTTCATATTATATTTTTCTGTGTGATAATATAAGTACTCTTTACAATAAATAAGTTATCTGATAAAAATATTTATGTACAGTGTCACTGTTGATTAACTTTAAAACAGGTAATTAAATATTTTCTTATAAGCTTTGTTAAATTAAAAATTTGATTTTATTTCTAACATAAAGTACGATTAATCATTTCCTTATCATTTCACCGTTCCAATTACATTTTCATTACACCTCATAATCATATCATATTATACAACACTACAAATCGCGATGCGTGCTGGTGCTGAAAACTTTTCTAATTAAGCATTGGTCAGATTTCACCTCTACTGCCGCATTACGAGATTCCAGATAACGCATCGTAAACTCGACAAAAAATCCAAAATTAATTTTTAGCACCTGTAATCGCATTGTTACGACGCATACGTGATTTATAAATATTTTCGGACAATGTTTTAAATTATATCGAGGTCGCACTGCTTCCGGCTATATTGTGATAATTATTGCGCAATATTTTTAACTAAAAAAACGCGAGCACAAAAGACTTTGAAATTGTTGCGAATTTCGATACGGCTTACGTGACGGTAACGCCCTGATAAGACACGGCGGACGTAAGTTATGGTTTTACAATTTCATGATTGCCATGAGTCCAAAAAGCAAATTTTTAATTAATTGCAGTATTTTGCCATGAATTGTAATATAAACATGTTTGAAAATGGGAAATAAACTCAAATTTACCACAATCAAAAAAAAAGTATTGCAAATTATATTTTTAATTTATTTTTATATTATTTAATACTATTATTGTCCTTTTTAAAGTAGTTCTCAACGAATTAAATACATCAACGCCAATCAACAAAACATTTTTAGAATGCATAATTTAGTGTAATCTTCAAGCTCACTAAGCGATTTTGTCATTATTTTCTCAATGGTAACAAAACGATGTTCTTTCAATGTCCACTTTATCTCAAAAAAGATTCTCAAAAGAGAGACATATCTCTTCGATGAGATTAAAAACATAAGCATATCGATAAAATTAAATATAAATAATAATCGCAGAATTGCAAATGACGAGGAATACGTAAGCGATCAAAATGTATGCAGATGGTTGTTTTAAAATGTTGTAAATTCTGATTCATTAAATAATTTACTTTTCCAATTGTATAGACTAAAGACGAGTCGGCGAGTGCATTGATGTAAAATCTGCTCTCTCGGCCTTTTATGAGTTGCTATATTGTGCATTCACTCATAAGAGCGCGCGCTTAGTGTTCGATAATTTCCTGTCACCACAATTATAACAAAAGTTGCCAAAACTTAACGCCCTGCTCAATCGACTCTAAAAGTAAAAAAAAATATATGTAATGTATTTAATTTTCTCATGATAGTAATTAGTTGACTGGCTTTTGCTTTGTAATAAAACCGAAATCCATTTTTTTCCGGATGGATGGATGATTTTTTGGAAGCCCTGATCTGCACTAGTCGACTCGCCTTCCTGTCACTATCTAGCATCTTAATAAGCTGTTCCGGATCATTTAATTTTAATATTCAATATTATTTTTTTTCATACTATGTAATTAAATTTTAATAAATTTATAATTGTAATAAAAAATTATTCAATAACAATTTCTTTACGATTCTGTTTTAGAACAGTTTTGGAACAATATTGACTGTTACTTAAAATGAACATAAGCCGTATAAGATATAACTTCTTTTTAACAATTCGTCGATAATCTAGCACTTAATTATCTTCATATTTTCATCAATGGTTAATGTTCTAGGTCGACTATCACTATTGTCTTATTCGACGTATTCACGGCATTGAAAATATTTGTATTATGTATAAACCCTTTAAGCGGTAGAAATCTACAGACTGTATTTCAAACATATATTTTTTAAATATTTATTTAAATTAAATGTAATAAATATCATTATTAAAAAAAGATTTTCTATTACACTTTAACCCTTTCAGTGGTATCGCCGTACATGTACGGTGGTCGATCTTTCACTGTTTTGAGGTACCCCAGATAGTTATCTAGATACTAAAAAATAATTATATTTTTATATTATTTTTTTCTAATTGATTTAATTTAAATGATTTTTATAGAAAATAATTAAATTAAATATATTATGATATTTCCTATATTAATTTTATAAAAAAATTTGAGAGCTTCTGAATTGATGTAAGAAAATTCCATTTTAACCAATATATATTTAATAAATATGTAAAATAAATTAACGAGATTTGATATTAGAAAAGTTCTTATTTTTTTAATAAAACATAATAATACACATAATTTACTATAAATACAATATAAAATAATAACAGAAATAATTATGGAAAAATACGTAAAATAACTCATTCCCATGTGTATACCAATAAATTAACAAATATGTATAAATTAACTCACTATTTAAAGGGTTAAAGTGTTTATATAAATTTTTTTTTTTTTTAAAAGTGTATGATTATTAAAATAAAAATTTCCAATAAAAGAATAATTATAAATTTATACTTTCTTATTTGCATGATGATTGATTGAAATTATATTTATAATAATCACTTAAAATATTAGGGTTCATGTAAGATTTTGGTATAAGTAATTGACTTACATCACTGTTTTATTTATTTGCGCCTTTGATCTATAGTAAATGTATAATAGAAATCTCGATACATGTTTATTTATTCTTGTTTTAAGATGGTCCAAATTTCTTTCAGTGTATTATGTCTAAACGCTGCTTATTACGTTCTGATTTTTTTATGTGTTGTATTCATCTTTATGCTCATGAATATTGTATTGAATAAGAGCTAAATGTGCTATAATTATCACTCATCGTCATTACATGACGAAAGTTATTAAAAAATAAATAATGAAGTTTTTCATTTAATTCATAAGCTATTAATCATATTGCTATGTGATGCTAATAAATAACATCAATTACTAAAAATATATTTAAAAATCATCAGAGCATTCACTTAAATTCATTTGAGCGATGCTTTAATGATTTTTATTATTATAGTTAATATAAAATATTTTTACGTGTCTCGATTGCGTGCCATTTTTTTCTTAATTTATTTTTCAATATTTTCACATTGGTTAATTATTTTTTAACGATACAAGTACATATATAGTAATACGTTGTGCAATACATTTTTTCAAAAGAGTGACAGTTGTATAATCCGAGATCCTTAACCGTCCACTCCGTCTTTTCTCATTGCTTTCTTTCTCTGCCACTTTTTATCCCCGTTCGCCTCGAGACTATTGATTTTTTCGACCGTTGCAAATTCTATACAATCTCTTATATTATTCAACGGTCACTACGGTTATACAACTGTCCGAATTGGAGCAATAACACGTTCGATTCGCGACGTGAAAGAAGGAAGTGTGGGTTTAATTATAACACGACAATGAGCAAGCTTTCGGATCAACCCACAAGTGTGACCCGCGGACGTATTTATCGATAATTTATTTAATCATTTTATAAAATAGACTATGATGATAATTTATGCAACTATCAATGTTCAATGATGTTGTAAATTTCATCTCCGGATGTGAAGAACATGACGTCAACAATTATTTTGAGTCACTTATAGTTTTTCAAATAAAAATTACACAAGAAAAAATAAAACTTTACGACTGTTCCTTATAACTGTGCGTTTGATTTGATTATATAGCTAGTTCCTTAAGGCATTACAAATTTATTTAAGTCAAACTTATTTATTATTATAGTATGTGTTACATTTTTAAGTTGTACTTAAAATATCGATATATACATTATAGTATATATTTAAACTGAGATTCTCAACCCACGCAAGCCATTGAATTTTTTTATTTAATATTCTAACTACTTGTACAATAATACATACGTTGTTATATATTTTGCACAAACTTGAAAGTAAATCTGACATGAAATAATGGTTATTAACCCTTTAAGTAGTGAGTTAATTTATACACATTTATAAATTTGTTAGTGCATATATGCCTGAATGTTAGTTAATTTTACGTATTTTTACAACATTTCTATTGTTATTTATTTATTATTATTTTAATATGTATTAAATTTCGTAAATTTATTTTACATATTATTCGGTTTTTATGGATTTTTTATATTAAATAAAAGGCTCTTAATATTTTTTTATGTTTTTGTTATGTTTATTTATTCGGTACTCTTGAATATATTGCTATTATTTTTTATAAAAATAATTTACATTAGATTAAATTAAAAAAATATTTCTTTACTTATATACGTAAATAATTAAATATATATCAGTGGCGTATGGTCAATACATGCGATAGATGCGGCGCATGCCTTGAGATTGTAAAATGATTATTAAAATTAAATATTTTAGCATTAACGTATTTATGAAAGATATTAGCTCAAAAAAGCAATTATAGTAATAATAATTCAGGAGAAATATTTTTTTGGCGGAGAGAGGATTATTTCTGATTTATTATTGCTGGCATTTATAATTTTTATTGATTCCTATCTTAACACTGGGAGCATTGCAATTTTTTTTTCTATCTATGTGACACATGTCGACCGCCACAATTTCTAATTGTTGTAGAAAAAATGATCTACACTTAAGATTGTATAAAACCATAAACTGTTTTTATGAATCCTTCTTTTATAAATAAAGCTAAAATAAGTTTTAATGATAGACTATTCTTGAAATAAGTTCGTGAGCTTTTTTTTAAAAGTAAAATATATCAATAGAAAGAGCCTAAAACGAAACCATTGATGTAATTTAATTTTTAATTTTGTAATTTTTTTTAAAATTGAACCTATTTTTCTATATTTTAGAATTATAAAAAACGTTGCAATTTAATAAATATATAAAATAAATCATTAGCTTTTGTACACCAAATTTATATTATTTAAAAAAAATATATTAGAAACACAAAGAATATTAACCATTAATTTTACTCAAAAAAGTTATTTAACTTTTATTTAAAAAACAATAATTCAATTATTTGAAAAATAAATTGACTGTCTATCAAATTCGTGGATCAATTTTTTATTTTATATTTTGTGAGGTTATTGAAAAACAGATATTGTCAACTTAAAATTTATTTTGTTTATACGAAGAAAATTTAGTAAGAAATTTATTTTGACCTGTAATAAAAAAATTAGAACCTTATAAAATATTAAAATTGTAAATAAATATATTGTGGGTCAATATTTAATATACATTTTTTTAGTAGATATTTTATTTTAAATTATTTACTTTTGGCCGTAAAATAATTTGCAAAAAATAGCAATAAATTCAAAACCTTATCATAATAAAAATGCGGCATTTTATCACTAGATGTATGTTATTCGACTTGCTTTAAATAGTAAAAAATATTATGACAGATGCAGATGCCCGAAATTTCAACATCGCAGGAAAAAAATATTTCGTCCTTATCTCCCGCTTTTAACCGATAAACGCCACGAATCTAAGATTATCGTCTCCCGCATATAAATTATTAGCCTATGTATTTATATGGCAACGCCTTACGAAAATATCGTACGATAATTTGCTACTCACATTGCTCTTAATTTGCTATTTTTTATATTTAATATTTAAATTGATAAATTGTTTATAGTACATACAATGTTTTTACGTTATATGACGTGTAATAAAAAATGTTTAAATTAATTTCAAGGTCTATATAAAAAATATTTTATCAATTTTTTATACAATACATTATATTGTCTAAAGTAATTTAGCAACGCTCTGCATTGTTATAGTTTTTGTTTATGTTTTAGTACATATTTTTTACACGAGAATTTTATAATAATGTATGCATTATGAATTATGAACCGCACAATGATAAATTATTTTTTCATATTTATAAATAAATTCTTCACACAATTGTTATACAATGCTCATCCATTAGACATTACATCACTTTAGTGGTTCTTCTGAATTATTTATTTTGCCTTTCGCGAATTATTTTTAACTCATTATAGAATACATTCGTAATTTAAAAGGCAATTAATCCAATTTATCGCCTTTAACGATTATTTCGCGGTTTATGACGCCGTAAATGAACGGCAATCGTTGACGTTGATCGATGGTTCAATTCCGGCGATATTCGATAAATAAATACAATTTTATTAAAACATACATAAAAATGCATGATTTTTACTTAAAATTCTATCCATGATTTGTGTGCACACACGACAAAATAGGATATGCTACACGATACAGAAAGCAGGATTCGGAACGCTCTAGTTTACGTTTCAAGGCTAACTACTTGTCTCGTGATTATAATCTTATGAACAGTCGTGTTTTTACGTTTATTATAATATATTAATTAAAAAAATAAAACGATAAAACGTTCATTTATCTATTCGGCTTACAGGTTTATAGTTTATTTATTTATTACATTAAAAAAGTAGACAACGCAACATAGTTATGAATCGACGCTGTTAATTTTAACCGGTTGACAATATTCCGTAACGTAATGTTAGATCATGTCGTTTATCAAATTTAAACGGCGATATGCTCGATTTATAATAAATCAGTAAACCGAATGATTGAAGGGACAAAGGGACTAAAACTATATTATATATCAATGTCAATTAAGGTAATATTATGCGTAAACTCGCTTCGATTCAACATTTGTATGCGAATTTGCCATTTTAATATATAATACTAACCGCGATATTATTTCACCGGTTAAATTTCATGGTCATAACACGGATCATTAACTACCAAATATTTATATTTGGTAAGTGCTGTTCAATCAAATAATACAAATAATAATATATTAGTTTATGTAGTAAATAAATATGTTTAATAAATGGGAACAAAAAATCAATTAAATAACTCTTATCTGTTAACTACGATATTATTATTAATGTTTTATTCATAGTACTGCAATTATTAACCATGCGTTACTATGGATCGATTTTTATGGGGGAAAAATCGCAGTTGATTATATAATCAGTGCATTTGTATTTGTGAATTATTTTATAGTGTAGAAGGCAACGAGAAACCTCTATGAAAATATTGCTTAATGGGATTTATGTACCGTTTTTATTTTATTTTATATTTTGACGCTTTTTTATATAAAACTCCTACTTATTTTATAAAGTTTCAATCTAATTTTATATGATGCATAAAAAATTCTAATCTGTTGTGGCAATATCCTATTAAATTTATATACACAACTATAACAGACTTGTTACATACTAAAGAAAGCTTACTTTTTGGTCACACTATGCTTAGTGTATTAACAATTAGCTATATTAGCTAAATAAATTGATAAACAAATCTTTTTTTGTATCAATTAATTTTATATTAATCATTTTTCACATTTATAGATAATGAATCATATTTTGAATAAAAAATTAATGCAAACGTAGTGTTTCGTTAAGTGACGAGAGTGAGAGAGATAATAATAAGGTTTTTCGCAAACCGAGATAGAACGAGTAGCTCGGTTCCATTTCAGTATGTGCGTAGGCGTCCTATAGTCAACACGCATGGCGAGCGCTGCATCGTGGTCACGTGCTCAAGTTATAATACCACATGCTTATCAGGGACTTCAACAGACTCTTACTGACATCTCTGAATATTTTAGGGCACCAAAAGGGATTAATTATATTTTTAAAAGTATATTCTTCGAACAGATATCGTTATTATATTTTGTTTTCATATAAAATTAAATAATTAAAAAATAATTAGTCCTAATTGATTTTGTTAAGACAATTTAAAAAATGCAATTTGGCACAATTGGCACATTTTTCGATCGCGCGCAAATATGCCAGCTGTACGTGACAGCAGCCACCGTGCGGACGTCATTCACGGCCGCCGTCCGGACGGCATATGAAATTTGTGGCAGTGTGGCCGCTACTTGGAAGTCGGCGACCTTGGCAGACTTCAGTTGAACTTCGGTTCGGACAACTTACAGAGAGTGTAGTGCAAGCATAAGACTCCTTAAAATCTTCACAATCGCAGCATTCATCAGCGACCCGCAAAATACCAACATACAATTTATAACATATATAAGAATTACCATAGCTATAATTTAAAATATATTTAATCTTATATTTATTATGTCTTTTTTCATACTATTTCATACATTTCTGTATTGAAATTATAGATACGTTTAGACCCAGATTAAATCGTGATTTAATTTTCGCGTCAACTATGAATGCAATATTTTCATCAACAACAACAAATTCCGACATAAACTATCTATAAATATGGTATTCCAATGTAGTGTTTTGACTGTCTGAATATTAAAGCGCATTTGCACTTTATGATATTATAAATTGTTACACGGTTTAAGGCTAAACATGTTCGCTTATAATTGAATTACACCATTAATTAACCTTACATCACATGAGCTAGTGAACGGTAGGATCTCGGTTAGGCGTTCACCGCATATTGTGGGCTTAATGAAGCCCTTGTTTGTGATATTTCGCAACTTTGCCGGATGCCTTTAATTCCTATATCGGAAGTGCCCCCTGCTGTCGGAAACGTTCAAAAAGGTGCGAAAATATCCATTAAAGGTCCTCATTATCGCCTCAACTTTCCTCAATTTCCCATTTTGGTTTGGTTAGAACTATGTTTATCGGTGCAAGGTTAACTAAAAGAACATATGGTTCAGTGGCTTATGTAAACTATGGCAAATTCCTGCTGTTGAACGGCGCCTTATATAGATTGTTATGTTCGTGATATAACTACATTGTAAATTATCGACTATTATCGTACGCAAAGTGAATAGTAATGGCATTTTGGTTTATTATTGTTACATATGGTACTAATCGAAACTTAAAGAAAAATTTAATCCTATAATATCGTTATATAAGAGCGTTTTATATTTAAGCATAGCCTTGATTTTATTTGTAATAAAATTCATACATGTTATCAGCCGACGTTAAGTATGATTGAACTATTGCGACGTAAATTAAGAAAGCTGGTTTTGGTGTACATGTATATGCATTATTTCTCTGCAAAGCTTGGCAAAGTAGATATTGACAAAATTTCAGGATCGATCGGTTTTTACGATGGGAAGACGCATTGTCTATTGCATTCTTTATGCACAAAATGGTAGTTTTTCTGGTCACGATGAGCGGTTAACGGGCGTGTTAATGAGGTATGATATTATTTGACGCTGCCGTTTTGGTGCCATAAAAAGTTTAGTTTTTATAAACGTGTTCGCAAATAATAAATAAAAACTTTGTCGTGACCGTTGCGTTTCTATTTTTTTTTTTGCTAATTTTCGATTGTTATTTTTGTGTGTAGCATTTTTACTTATATTCATATAAATTTTCAGTAGTGATATTTTATATTATTAAAATATTTTTTATAAGAGTGAAAGATAGTTTTAAAAAGTAGACAGATTGTAATGTTAAGATAAAGAAATAATGTCTCTAGGAATGCACACTACATTATCACCCAGAACCATAAATATTTGTTCATAATAAATTATCAATTGCTGTATATTCAATATAGTTTTCTTCTTCATTTTAATTAATAACAAATATTTTTTAGCGATGGAAGTAAGGATGCACCATGAATAATACGACTGTATGATTCAGTGGTTTCAGTGAATTACTGCTATATTTATTTAATTATTCCGTAGTTATATTTATAAAATTATATTATATATATTTATTACTCCATTAATAATAGAACAATAAAAATATCAAGGATGAAGAACAAGATTTAGAATTTAATTTAATATGATAGATCATATTTTTTTCTAAGTAAATATTATTTATAAAATGAACAATAATATTATATATGTACTTTTTCATTTAACATATTATTAATATACGCATAGATACAAGTGGTCCATTTATTTGTTTTAATTTAAGATACTTTTATTTAACACAATTTAATTT